>NC_081417.1:162956422-163202376 GCF_949786415.1 Peromyscus eremicus
CCTGCCCCATGCTGGGGACTGGGACCAGAGTTTTGTGTTTTTAAGCAAGCACTTTGTCACTGAGCTAAGTACACACACGCACATGCACGCACACACACACACACACACACACACACACACACACACACACACACACTGCCTATTCTTTATCCATAATTCTATGACTTCCATTCCTTATGAGGTGTGGTACCTCATGAAGCTAAGGCTAAGGTCTGATGTTTGTGAGGTCCCCTCAGGTATGGTTTCCTCAGGCTCCCATGTTAGGGACCTCAAAGGTGTACTTGTCCACCAATATGGCAACCCATGGCTTCAGTGTCAACCCTTGGAGGGCACAGGGTGATTTTGCCACCATCATGTCCTAACACAGTGACCCACACAAGCACTGTTATTTGTTTGCTTTTGTTTTTTCCAGACAGGGTTTCTCTGTGTAGCCCTGGATGTCTGGAACTCGCTCTGTGGACCAGGCTGACCTTCAACTCAGAGATCCCCCTGCCTCTGCCTCCTGAGTGCTGGGATTAAAGATGTGTGCCACCACTGCCCAGCACAAAGCACTGTTCTTATTACCTGCCCACCCCATGGGAGCCAGGCTGGGCTGGGACTGTCTGCTGCTCCTTGTGGTTCTTCATTTGCTGGTCCTGACTCAGGCTTCTGCCTCCCCTGGAGTATGTGAGCCTGTGCCACCCACACCAGCCCCAGGATTCCTCCTTGTGGCTTGTCTCCAGCACTCTTTGAGCTACCAGAAGTGTGTGCTCTTGGTTTGAAGCACCTTTGTCTCAAAATCATGGAGTTGGTGTCATCTATATGTACCCACCTTTGAATGTTGGCTCCCATCTGTTCCCCTAAGGTGAAGTGATACATTGCCTGGCCGTCAAATTTGTCTGCCTGCTCGACTGACAGCCACCATTTCATAGTGTCAGTCCTGGCCTTGGTCAGGTGGAGCTGGAACCTGCTTTTGGGAGCCCCTGGTTTAGGACAGGGGCTGTCACCCTACCATGGGGTAGGGGCTGGGGAGCACGCTGAGATCTGGGTGGGATGTGACAGGCAGGGTCACTGTATGGGCTTTTTGTGCCAAGTTAGTGTAGCTCTGCTGAAGGGGTTGTGAGGGAACTGAACAGCAGGAGGCATTTGCAGGGGCGAGAAGTGGTGTTTTCAACCAGCGTGGTGGCTGTGGAAGCAGGTCTGCTAAAGGAGTGTGCATGTGTTGGGGTGTCTGCGTTCTGGCCTGAGGCTCTAAGTGGATGGTGAGAGTCAACAGTGATTGGGGGGTGTTGTGTACGTGTGCAACGCCACTAGTGCTTGGTTCGGAGAACAGCTGTGGTCAAAGAGAACTTGAGTAGGAGGAGGCCCTGGTAGCTAGGGGTCCTGGTAGGTCTATATGTATATCTATCAATCATCTATTTATCACCTATCTATCATCCGTCTGTCTGTCTGCCTGCCTGCCTGTCTGCCTGTCTGTCTGCCTGTCTGCCTGTCTGCCTGCCTGCCTGCCTGTCTACCTGTCTGCCTGCCTGTCTGCCTGCCTGCCTGTCTGTCTGTCTGCCTGCCTGTCTGTCTGTCTGTCTGCCTGCCTGCCTGCCTGCCTGCCTGCCTGCCTGCCTGCCTGCCTGTCTGCCTGCCTGCCTGTCTGCCTGCCTGCCTGTCTGCCTGCCTGCCTGTCTGCCTGTCTGCCTGTCTGCCTGCCTGTCTGCCTGTCTGCCTGTCTGCCTGCCTGCCTGCCTGCCTGCCTGGCTGTCTGCCTGTCTACCTGCCTGCCTGCCTGCCTGCCTGCCTGTCTGTCTGTCTGTGGAGCACTCAGACTTGCAGTGGAGCCAGTGAACGTGTGCCTCCTGTCACTGGACAGAGGGTCCTGCCTTTGTAGCTGGTATTTTCAGTAAGGACAGCCATGGTGCCCACAGAGATGAGGCAATGGGGTCTGGTTAGAATGTTCAGAAGCCATTTCTTTTCCTCTTTGTTCCACAATTAGATGCTTCTCCAGGGAGGGAATGGGCAAAGGCCTGGGGAGGAAATAAAGGACTCTTGAGGACACAAGCCTGAGGGAAACAGGAAGATGCTACTCACCTTAGAGATGATGCTTCTATCCCTTGGAGAGAGACAGGGCACGGCTCCCAAGCCCAGCTCCGGGCTGCCCACTGTGAGGTGCTGGCCACTGCAGCTTATGTGACAGGCCTCCCTAATTCCTCTGCTGAACAGAGACAGAGCAATCAAGTGTCCGGCTGGTACTGCTTTCCACCCAAGGTGGCCACTTTGGCTCTTTGGGAATGGAGGTCTCTGGACATCAGGAGCCTCCTACTTGGTGAAAAAGCAACCCCAGCCTGCTACTCTAGAATGAAAACTGTGGAACCGTAGGCTTTGGTTCTGTGCCCCCTTCAGTGCTGTTACCCTGATGCCCAACCAGGTGGCCCCTTGGCAGAGAAGGACTTCCATGCGTGGATCATGGGGTCATGGCAGGCTTTGTCCTGGCTTTGGTAACTTGTGGACATGAGTTAGGGTTTTGCCCCACTTAGAGGTCCTATTTAGCTGTGATTAGGTGTGGCCATGACTAGGGGATACTTCAGGTTACAGTGTATGGCACAGGACAGACTGAGCTGGGGCCTGTGACTGGTGAGCTGGGTTGGCCATAGCCCATGATAGTCTCCCCAGGGCTTGAAGAGTCGGAGGCTTTCCCATGTGCAGGCCCTGCCTCCCACTTTCTCTGTAGGGCTAGAAAGCACAGTGTAGACCAGCTGTCCAGCATTTCTGCATCCTGTTGGGGCACCAAAGCTGCCCCACCCCTCGTCACAGCCCCTCCCCTTTCTCCACAGTGACATGCACCAATGTTTTAATGGTGACTGCTATGTGCCAGGCTCAGCCTAGCAGGGCCACTGTCCCAAAGGCTTCCATGGTTTGCACTGTCGGTGTGGTGAGTTGAGCCCTACTGAGACAGCAGGCACTGGCTGTGCGTAGCCTGTGGGCAGAAGAATGTAGATGGAGTTGGGCGTGACATTTTCCTGTGCATCCTTCAAGCTCCTTGTCGCCTGTTTGAGGCTGGTGGGGAAGGGGGGCTCTGAGATATACTGTCATTGGTGGTGTGTGTTGCAGCTGTGACCTCAGAGCTTATACGGTCCAACAATGGTATTTGCGGATGAGGTTGCACCCTGAGAAGGGCTGGAGAGGAAGGGGTCCCTGGCCTACACTGCCAGCTGGCCAGAGTCCATTTGTTCTTATCTCTGTATCATCGTTGGGGGCTCAGTATCCAGTGGGGGGTTACATCTGGGTTCAAGGCAGCATATGCTATGTGGGCTCACATATTGTACATGCGATGCTCACGGTATGGGTGACTTAGGGGCCCGTGCCCATAAGCATCTTAGGTCCTGACATCTATGTCACATAGGCACTGGAATCCAGACTTGGTCTTTACAATAGCATCCTCAGTGCTGGTCATCACAGGCTGGCCGCTGGGCATCAAGGTGGACCCAGAAGGTGGAGTGCCTTCCTTGCTGTGAGCCTGGCTCTCTCTGTGTTATCCTCACAGGTCAGGGCACCTGTGCAAGGAGGACTGGTCCTTTGGCCACATTGCATTGGTTAGATCCATAGCCTAGAGGCACATGAGTAGAAGCTGCCTTCACTGAGGAGAGGTAGATAAGCTGTGGCGGACTTCCTGTCCTGGAAGAAGTAGAGGTTGGTTGTGTAGGTCTAAGGAGTGCAGGGTGGGTTAAGGGTGGGCACCATGGCTGTCCTTACTGAAAACACCAGCTATAAAGGCAGGACCCTCTATCCAGTGACAGGAGGCACACGTTCAGTGGCTCCACTGCAAGTCTGAGTGCTCCACAGACAGACAGACAGACAGTGGTAATACGGCAGGGTATACAGGAATGGGTGTGTAGGACTAGTTTGCAGGACTGCACGTGCAATAGTGTGTGCAAGGTAGGGTGTAGGTGGACTGAGCATGTAGGACAGGGTGTAGAGTGGGTCATGCAGGCCTGGGTGTGCAGGACTGTGTATGTAGAGTGGGGGATTGTGAGAGTTCCCTTTCTGGGGAGATGTAAAGAATGTCTATCCCCTTCTTATAGCCCCACCCCCAATTATAAACCTAAGTATGATTCTTGGAGTCGAAATCAGCTTGGGGGAACCAATGAATTTATTGGGCTTACTTGCAGAGCATGAGTGACAGTGTACTTATAGGAATGTGAGCAAATCTAAAACAGCCATATTACAAAAAGCTCTCACCCCAGCACAGAGAACAATGTCCCTATAAGCATAGCTAGAGTACCCCCGACTCAGTTAACCTTACAGTCTGTGGACTCCAGCACCTCCTGAGGCATTGGGTCAGAATAGCATACGGATGGCTGGGAGGCGCAGGAGGGAGTGGCTAGACTCTCAGATGAGTCTCCAGTGACCCTTGTCACCGCTTCCTATGAGGGACACATCTGCAGTTGATAGGCTTGGCCTTGAGGGTTTCTTGCAAGTAATTACCACTGTTCTGCTGAAGATGATGGCTGTTAAGTGTTCTCTGATAGGGCTGGATAGGGCTGGGTATGTAAAAGAGGGGTGTGCAGAATGGGACACACAGGGCCAAGCAACTGTGGTGCTCTGGGCTGGGCATATAGGCCCGAATGTGCTCAGTATAGATTGGGGCCTGAAGAGTTGATCGTTGAGCGTGCAGAGCCCGGTGTGTGAGTTCTGTGCTATTTCGAGGGACAGCCTCTACGTCATACTCACCCCAAACCCACAGTCACTGCCTGCTCTCTTCTAAAAGCTGGATTTGGGCACCACAGACCTAGATGCAAACATAGTTGAGGATATTTAACTAACCCCTCCATTATAATTGGTTCCAGTTTTGAAAACAAAAGCCGTATTTGTCTGGTTTCCCCCAAATTCTTCGTTTGAATGAGTGGATGAAGGAGGAAGGGTCTTTGTGGTGCCTGAGGGTAATGTATGGAGAAGTGTCCCCAGGAACTGTGCCCTCGACCTCTTCCCCGCCTCTTGCACCCTCCCCACCCCCATCCCAAGTCAATCTTAGTGGGATTGTCCCACACACTCCACTGCCGGGAAGCCTGGCTGCTGCAGAAGCCCAGGAGGCCCCTGGAGCACAAAGCAGGCCTGTGGAGTGGCGAGACAGGCCTTGGGCACAGCTTGCACCAGAAGGCCATCCCCAGCAGGAGATGAGCACAGGCCCTGGGCAGCAGAGATCCTCTGTGTGATCATAGCTGGCAACACTGGCACAGTTGGCCCAGGCCACCTGTGTGACCAGACTTGGGGTTGCCACTGCCGTCCTGCAGGGGATGAGCTAAGTCAGCACAAGTAGGGCCTGGGAGCAGCCTGGTGGGAAGGAAGAGGGCAGGGCCATTACAGGGACAATTTCAGGGATGGTAACAAGTGTGAGGTCGAAGGGACGGATGACTGGAGTGACCACACATGGTTCCCGCTATCTCTCCCTCAGGGAGGACCCCAGGACTTCCGTCTTCTCTGCCATTTCAGTCAGCACTATCAGTGAAGTGGGAGAAGATGTCCTGCCCCTTCGGTCTCCAGGGTCAGTTAGAGCTCCATTCTCCCTGACCAGCCATGCACACTCTCACCCACCAGGAATCCAACTTCATTCTGTCTCCCACCCAGAGCCATTTCTATGTGGTGAGTTGGCAGCACCCTGTCCACCCCAGTGTCCACTGGGGACCTGCGCTTTGCATGGCTGGCATCGAATAGGGAAAAGATGGGCAAAACTTGTGCTCAGGCTATAAGTTGTTGGTGCCATGACTTCTGTCCCTCGCCTGTACCCGTCATGGCTGTCCTTGTGGAACCATAGCATTTTTGTGACCCAAGGCCAGGCTTGTTCCAGGTGAACCAAGGCTGAGCCCGTGCACTTTCTTAGTCTGAAGCTTTGTCTCTGGGATTGCTCTTGGCCTCAGTTTCTTCACCTGTGAGAGACGGGCTGATCCGGTGGGTCTCTGCTGGGGTTCTTGCAGTGGAGAGGCCAGTGGTCAGGTGGCAATGCTGTCCGGCAGAGTTGGATGGCCTTCAGAGCTTCTGGGTAGAGGAGGGCCTGGGGCCTGGGACCTGGGGAGGCTGGGAATTGGGCGGGGGGTCAGGATAAATTTCGAGAGGGGGAGGAACAGTGGAGTTGGGCGGAGAAGGAGTTGAGAAGACTGGGCCAGATTCTCAGGAGTCGCAAGATGGAGTCACTGGTGAGTGTCTGAGGTCTGTGTGGCAGCTGGTGAGGCTCTGTCACTGTGCCAGGAGGGAGAACACGAGGCTACCCTGGGGTGATGGGAAGCGATGCTTGGCTGGGAAACTCTTGGGCAGCCAATGAGCTCTGGGCTTTGGGCGGTGGCTCGAGGGTGCCTGGTTCTAAACTGGGATAATTGATTAATAGAGAGAAAGCCACCCTGCCAGCTGCCCTCAATGCTTCCACTGTCTCAGGGTGGGAGACTGACCCCTTACTTCAGGTCCAGATGCCACCCAGGGCTGCTTTTGGCCATCAGCTGCAGTCAGGCCTGGGTGTGGTTGCCCTGGGACTCTGGCCCATGGGGAAGGACCCTGTTTCTCTGGAGAGGTCCTTCCTTGTCCCCTCCATCTTGTACATGCAAGTGGCCATGCCCTGGCTGTAGTTGAGGCTAGTTCCACTTACAACAGGGTCACTGTCCTGAGGCCTGCAGCTATGATGTCTAGCCCAGGCTGATTCCTTGGAAAGGGAACCAACCTGACCCTGATCCTGGGCTATGTACGGTTGCAGGCTCCCTGTATTCTTTCTCACAGTTGTTTCTGGGCTCAGTCAAACTCCTGTTTGGGGCTACAGCTGGCTCAATGAGGATGACACCTGGGGTGGGGGTGGGGGCTCTTTGTGTTTGCAGCTGGACCCCGGCACTGGGTGATAGGGTGTCTGGGAGGACCCGAGAGAACCCTGCGCACCCTGGGAGGACCTAGCTCTCCAGCCTCCAGGGCACATGAACTTTTGTATTCTGTGCCTATTCCCTGCTGAGGGCCAGGTCTCTCAGAGCAGAGGTATCCAGAGGCATTTTGTCTCTGGCTGGGTGAGCTTTGTGCCAGCTGCCTGAGAGAACTGATACCCCACCCCCCTGGGGTCTGTGCTGTATTGCCAAAGGGCTGCCCAGGAACCCCTGACAGGTGGCTCATGTCCCTGTAGAACCACTGAGATCCCAGGTGTTGGGGTGCCTGCGCCCAGATGCCTCTTGGCTTCACCCCTTATTGGTCCACCCTCGGCTTTAGGCCATTGAGGGCTCTAGGCAGGAAAAATCATTCCACCCCCGTAGTCTTCTGTGCTCTCCTCTCCCCATGGGTGGCCCTTCAGATCCACTGTAGACGGGTTTTTCTTTGGGCCGCCAGCTCACAAAAATGACTTCTTATTGATTAGGAAAGCTCAGCCTGTAGCTTAGGCTTGTCCCACCAGCTCTTATAACTTAAATTAACCCATTCATATTAATCTACATTTTGCCTCGTGGCTTTTTACCTCTCTTCCATCTTGTACCGCCTGTTTCCTCTCCATGTGTCTCTCCTGTGCCTAGATTCCTCTCCTCTTCTCTCTCTGCCCAGAAGTCTCACATAACCTCTTCCTGTCTAGCTATTGGCCATTCAGCTCTTGATTAAATCCATCAGAAGGTGCCTTGGCAAAGACACATCTTCATAGTACATAAAAAGATTGTTCCACAACCCCCGACTTTCTGCAGAAGCTATTGCTGGTGGCCTGCAGTGGCCCTGTGACTAGGTAGATCAAGACCATCTCTGCCTCAGGTGGAGTAGAGGGAGGAGTGGGTGACTTTGACTTGGTCCTCCTCTCTGGCCGTGCTTGTGGGGAACAGTGGTCAGGACAGATATGGCTGCTTCAGGTTCCTCTGGGATGCTCAGCTCCGCCACGTTCTCTGCACAATTCCTACCTTTTCCAGTGTCAGCAGAGGCTAGAACATTCATGTTTTCCCAGTGAGTCAGTAAGGACCAGACTTGCCCCCCTCCCCGTTCCTAACAAAAGCACTTCTGTCTTTGTCTGGGATGGCTGTCTCCCAGGGTTGGCTTCAGAGATGGGTGGTCTTTTAAAGACATAATTACAGCGGTCACCGTGAGAGGCCAACTTGCAGGCACAGAGCTTTTTGAGCTGCTTGGTCTGAGCATCGGAAGACTGGTGGCTGGCATATCATGTGATTGGCAGTGTCCAGGCACAGTAACAGGAAGCTCCATCTTTAAGGATGTGTGAGGCCTTTGGGTCTCAGTGCTGTCCCAGGCTCAAGCCCCCCACCCCTTGTTTTCTTGGGTGATCTCTCTGGATTCTTCTCCCCAAACTGGATGTGGGAAAAGATTCAGATTTCTGAATCCTTTGATTTAGATTTTCCCCTGCCTCAGCCACAGTGCCCTATCAAGATACAGGATCAGGCAGTCCTGGTGTGTGCCTTGGTGCTGTTCACACTCTGAAAACAGGGGCGCCTGCATTGCTTGGGGGTCTGTGATGGCTGATACTCCACCCCCCAGGTCTGTCCTCAAGCCTGGTGGAGGTCTGGCTGGGATCATGAGAACCTGGATTGTGAGGACCTTATGGCCAGGAGCCCTGTATGGTGTGGGTCCCTGGGACCACTTGAGGCTGAGGGACAGTGCCTAGGCCACTGATCCATGGTTTCCTGGCTGCTGTTGCCCCAGTGAAGCCTAGCTTCACTTGTCCAGAAGCTGCAGTGACCGATTTAACAGCCCCCACTGGTCAGGCTGAGAGCTGAACACTTATTTGAGCAGAGGAAAGGCTGGGCCAAGTTGAAGGGTGGGAGCTGTGGTTGACCAGGCACTGGATGGAGACACCGCCATCCTCCATGGAGGGCCGCCTCTCTTTCCTCAGTCCCACATCTTCATGGCTTTGCCATTCTTCAGCTGGCAGAGGAACACAGAGGGACAAGCCTCCAGGAACTTCTGGAAAGCATGGAGGACACAAGTGTCTGCCTCTGAGGTGGACATGGCCCATGTGGGAAGCCCCCCTTCAGGAGGGACCGAAAGACCTATGTGCAATCTTACAGGCACCTCCGACACCTGGGTCAGGTTTCAGGAGCAGTGGAGGCATCCCAAGGAGCCAGCCTAGGGCTATGGTTGTAACTTTTTGTCACTTCCATGTTGCTCAGCAGCATGAGCCTGGGGACAGCATCTCAGGATGTAGTGACGGCTCACACTGCACACTTCCTCTTGCCGTGCTCCTACCTGATGGGCTGCACTGCTGTTCCCAGGGCCCCAGCATCCTCCAGCCAAAGAGACATCCCTAGAAGATCACTTTAAAAATAAAGCTCGCTGTGTTACTGTAAGTGTGAGTTGTCTGTGGAGTGTGTGGTACTCTACCCAGAGGTCTGCCCTCCAGGCTGGTCAGCCTGCTGCTCAGAGGACCTGTACACTGTGTTCTTGTCACTCAAGGAATCCTCAGGAGCCCCATACAGCACAGTGACCCTGCTTGGCTTGCCCAGCTTGACAAGCCCGCAGTCTGTGTGGTCTGCACCTAAAAGAGCAAGCAAGGTGAAGCCTGTGGCTGATGCAGGAGGAAGCTGCCCATTCTGATTCTGGAGACTGCCTGCCCAGAGACTTGGGGGCTCCTCTCAGGCTACTCAGTAGCAAGTCTGGGGTCAACCCTGTCTGTTACCTTTGTCCCAGCCTGGCAGAGCCCATGAGCAGCTGTGGGCAGCAGCTTCTGTGAACTGGGAGCTCCAGGCTACTCTGCCAGAGTGAATCAGCTGATTTGGATAAGTGAGAGCAGAGAAGGGCTTTGCATCCTTACACTCAGCCATGAGCCATGGGCCAAGGAGAAAAACTTTTCCTGTAGGGCTCCAAGCATCAGCCTGCCCTGGAGTTCACAGAGGTTCCAGCTCTAGGCTGTGTGTGCAGGGGGAACCCTATGCATGGAGCTCGAGTGCAGACTGAGCAGAGGCCAGTAAACATGGAGCCTAATGTGGGGAGCAGTGCCAGGCAGGGTCTCTGAGGAATAAGTCCCTTGATCCCGTAGCCAGGAGTGGATGGATAGGCTTTTGTGGTTCACGGAGCCAGTGTCTCAGTATTTGACAGGCTGACCCACCCTGTCTGGTGTGCCATGTGGAAGGAATTGGCCTCAGCACCTCGGTACCAGGCTCAGAGGGATGCACAGATATGCAGCTGTCAGAGCCCTACTGACTGCCACGGGATACAGTGAACGCCAGGAGTCCCTGTTGGTATGGAGTCCCCAAAAGGTTCATGGGCTAACCCTCACCCAGCATTTGGACAAGTGGGAAAGCCAACCTGTGCCTCAGTTTCTTCCCTGGGAAAGAAGAGGTGGCTGTGAGTCAGATGGACAGTAAGTGACAAGTTTAGTGACTAACCACAGAGTGAAGGCGGGCTCTTCAGAGGTCAACAGAGGGGTACTACCTCCTCCCAGTCCAGACTGCTTTCCCAAGCTCTGCAGTCCCATCTTGCAGTTCTGCAGCCCAAGGTCCCTGTCATGTGGCTCTGAGGTCCCTTTCCCACCTGTGGCACTGGGGCCACAACCCCTAAGTTTGGGCCTGCCAGCCCAGGTATTTCCACGCCTGCTACACCTGTCCCCAGAATCAGTCAATCCTGTAGGCCGGTCCACTTTCACCAGCCCAGAGTGTTTTAAAGTGTTGGACAGACCTGGGGGGCGGGGCTCACAGCTGTGGGGCTCATAGGGCAAGGGTCCTGAGCTATGGGGTCTGTTTATGACTCTTCCCAGAGGCAGGAGGCTCTGGCTCCTTCCAGCCAGAAGACATGTTTCCCAGAGTGGCCTGGGAGCTGGTTCCATCCCTACTCAGACAGCAGAGGTCAGCTTGCAACTCACACCCTCTACCCGGGCGACGGCCTCTCAGCCAGCCTTGTCTCGGGAGGTCGACTGTAGGAGATCTGCTGATGGCTCATCTTGGGGATTCCTGGGGTGTGCGATTCCTCTTCCCGCAGGATAATTAACAAGGGACCTGCAGGTGGGGGAGCTGGTGGCTGCTTCCCAAATCTGTTCTTGGGTCTCAGCCCCAGGCATTCCAGAGCAAGGCCCTGCCCTCTGTGCCCAGTGGTGCCAGGCCTGTACACCATCATGAGGATGCAGGCCAGCAGATAGCAGGACAGGTAGCGTGGGAGGAGGGGGTAGCCACCGAGGTGCTGACAGTTGCATAAGTGGTTAGCGGCATCCAATTAGGGCTGGCCATGAAAGAGCTGCTGCCCAGGTCGTGCTTAGGCCAGCAGCTCTCTGGCCCCAGCAGCAGTGGGTAGGCGGAAGGCCTCTGAATCTGGGAGGGGAGGCCTCAGGAGGGAGGGCGAGTCCTCGTTTTTAGGTAAGCTTCTTGTGCTGGGTGCTAGGTTTCAGTAGTACCAGCCTCCAAGGCCAGGATGGAGTGGATGAGCACAGTGGACCCCCAGGCACACTCTTGTTGTGCCCGTTACATGTGAGCCCCGAGGCCCTAGGGCAGAGAGGCCTGCAAGCTCATAGTCATTCAGTTTAACTGGGCATTTCAGAAAATTATAGACAGCAGGTACCACTATGCTAAACCCCACTGTGGAAATCGTCCAGGATCCATTTGGCAGCTCTGGGCCAAGCATCTGCTCTCAGCCCAGGCCCCAGGTTCCTGGTCTCCTTCTTTCAGCCCCGGCTAATACCTTCTCAGCCTGCCTTTTCTTCTAGACTCCTTTGGAAGGCCTGACTCACCCAGCAGTCTGTGCCTGATCCTCCAGGACTATTCCAAAATGCTGCCAAGGAGCTTTGCGCTCGAGGAAAAGGGAAGGGTGTGGTTTGGCCTCTGGCCAGTGAGGATGACATCATCTCCTTTCTACCACGATGTGTTTGGAGACGCACCCCAGGTCAGTTGCTTCCTCACATGGAGAGGAAGTGGCTGCATGTCCTGGGACACCTCCCTTTGTGTCTGGGCTGTGTCTTGGAATGTGTACAGCGCAGGCAAGCTCTTTGATTTTGACTGGGTCCCCTGGGCCTGTCATCCACCAGTGAAAGGACCAGACGTAGGTCAGCGGTCCATTGAGCTGTTCTGCCTTCCTGGTGAACTATCTACCTCAGGGTTTGCAGCTGTGTCCACTTGCAAGTTGGGGTGCCTGCCCCTCAAGCTCTATCCAGGCCAGAGCTGTGTGTGCCTTTTACTCTTCACGGTGTTCCTTATTCCCGGCCAGCTGTGGGCCCTTGAGGCATCTCCCCATCTCCTGGGAACACCCCATCCTTGAGAGCCTTCATGTGTATGCCCTGGCTGGCTTGCCCACTGGAGTCCTCTGTGGCTGCTTTGTTCCTGGTGGCATGAGCACCCCTTGGTGATGAGAGCCCCTGGGGGCTGGGCACAGTGAAGGCACCATGCCCTCAGTTAAGAAGGTGGTACTGAGAGCACATGGCATTGGAGATGGCCGTCCCTACACGGTGCTCAGAACCCATGTGACCCTGGACCCACAGAAGAGAGACCCTCACGGCGTTCAGTCCAGACTGCCCCTCTGTTGAGCTCTGTGTATATGATCTTCTCTACAGGTCGTGAGTGTCCCTGTAAAACAGGGCCAGGGTCCCAGGCATTCTGTGGTGCCTGGGCCAGAGGAGTTTTCTGTAAGATTTCCTCATCTCACCCTGTAGATGAGGAAACCGACATTTACAGGGGTAATGCCCAGACACTGAGCTCTTTAGAGGACTCCAGTGTGGCCATCTGAGTGTGCAGGACTGAGCTGGTGGCTTGCTTTTCCTTGGCTGAGTTGCAGGGCTGGTGTAGACTGTGGGCAGGGGCTGGGCAAGGGCTCTGCTCTGCCTATAGCTCTGGCCCTGCATTCTCTTGGTATGTGGGGAAAGTGCTTGGCTCGAGGCTTTTCTGTAGCCTGTGGTAGGAACATCCTTACCTCTTGGTCCTGCCCACTCAGGATCTCCTTGCCAGACTTCAGACCGGGGCCTGTCAGGTGCTGAGGATTTGAACTTGGCCCTAGCCAGATACTGTTTCCTGTGGGCCACTGGGGCTGTAAGCCACACCTGGAGAAATACAGGATGCAGAATTTGCTGGGCAGGGTAAGAGGTCAGTGAAGACATACCTTAACCATGTCTGCTATGGACCTATATAGCTAGATAGTGGCCATGATCGTGGTTGCATGGGGCTGTGTGTGGTGACCCCCAGGGATGAGGAGGGCTGTGCTATGGGGAGTGGGAATACTTGGTTGGGTACCTGTGACCACACAAAGGAGAGCAAAGGGATTCTTTCTTGTCACTGTGTCCAGTGGGTAGCCTCTGAAGGCTGCTTTCAAAGGGTCTTAGTGTGGTCCCCATGACCTGGATGCTCGAGGTGGGCAGCCTCATGGCGGCCCAGGGACTGTACTGAACGGGTCTTGGTGACTGCCTCTCCTGTAGTTGTCCTAGTTGATACCCTCTGCGCCTCTGGAGAAGGGGCCTAGAACTTACAGTCCCAACTATATCTGCCCTCCTTAGGGTTGCTGGCCTCTTGTCCCTTATTGCTAGAGCTGGGGCGCCCAGCTTTCCATCTCTTCCAGACTTTTCCCTGGGTGGCAGGGAATGTTAATGGAGGAGCCCTTAAACAGGTAGGTCCAGCATTGGGCAGATTTAGAGGTTCACGGATCCCCTCTTGGAAGAAGAGCTCAGGGTCCTGCTTCCTTTGGTGCTTTGTATTCAGGGTGGTGCGCTGGTGCCCTCTGGTGGCGATAATAGGGCAGTGCAGGCTTATGGCTGCCTAGGATTTGGGTCATTAGTATTACCTAAAAATAGTTATGACAGGGACAGAGTGGGCTGAGGGTCTCTGCCCTGTTGAGCTTCATTCCTGCATTGCTCACCTACTCTTGACAATGTCCAACAATGCCCATGATGATCTGATGCATCGTCTTCCCAGGACTTGGGGACAGTAGGAGAAATGGCAAGGCCTAGACCCCCCCACCCCACCCCCACCTGTCCAGAAATCTATTATTGGATCTCACCAGGGTTTGGCCAGCCAGACCAACCCGAGCCCTTTCCTCTGAAGTCTGCACCATGATATTAGAAGTAATAGGGGAGAGATATTTGGACACTGGAGGCAAGGGAGAGGTGGGGCTGGAAGGTTCGGGGGTGGGGGGGGTGACATGGCACAGACTTGGCGTGGGTCCAGGGTGACTCTGCCAACCTGTGCAGAGTGGCAAGCATGGTCGGGGAGGGGCTGGTCACAGGTCTGTCGGCCCTGTTAGGAGTAGGGTACAAAATGCATGTTTTGAGGGCTCCCTCTTGTTGTGGAAGGCAAGAGCGTGGGGAGCAGAAGGTCCAGGGAGGGGGTGGAGTTATGTGGGGAGATGGCAGGTGGGGCTGGGGCTAGGCTTGTCTGTGTTGACAGTAGTCCAGGATGGAGAAATAGAACCCAGTGTGATATGGACAAGGGAAGTAGGTCCCTGTTAGTGTGGACCCTGGGTATGGGGAGGGTTCTTAGAGGCTCTTGGAACCTTGAACCAGGGAGGGTTGGGGAAGGAATAGGTGAGTTGGGGGCATGAGAATGGGTGTGTTGGGGAAGAGCCCTGGGGAAGAGGACTCAAGCCTTCAGGGTGCTGGACACAGGGTGGGCAGGGCCACACCCTTCCCTCTCCAGACATGGTACAGCCTGGGCCTGCTCTGTCTCCAGGTTGCCTTATGAAGAATGGACAACCCTCACTCCCCCAGCTATTCTACCTCTTACCCCTCCCCCATGCATTTTCCCCTGTGTGTGTATGTGTCTGTCTGTCTATCTGTGTGTATGTGTCTGTCTGTCTGTGTGTATGTGTCTGTCTGTCTGTGTCTGTCTGTTTCTATGTGTTTGTGTATGTCTGTGTGTCTAGGTATCTCTGTTTGTGTGTGTGTGAGTATCTGTGTGTGTGTGTGATCTGTATTTGTCTGTGTATGTGTGTCTATGTCTGTGTGTGTGTGTGTGTGTGTGTGTGTGATCTGTATTTGTCTGTGTATGTGTGTCTATGTCTGTGTGTGTGTGTCTGTGTGTGTCTGTGTGTGTGTACTGTGAGTTGTACTCCTGAAGGTTTCATGTTGACTGTAAATCTTCCTCTGTCACCCTCCTCCTTATTCGTGAAGCCAGGCTCTCTCAGCTGAACCCAGAGCTCACCCATGTGGCTAATCAGCCATCTTACTCTAGGAGATGCCCCACCTCTGTCTTCGCAGTGCTGGAATCACAGATGGGCTGCTACAGGTGCTGGGGATTTGAACTCCAGCCCTCACACTTGGCACAGCAGCATTTCACTCACTGGTCTGCCTCTTAGTTCTAATACCCCGAGCATTGACTTCATTGCTGCTCTGCAGGGCGTCCTGTGGTGTGATGTTGTTTCTAGAACTTACGTCCAAACCAGATGTATGGACTGAAATCCAAGTCCAGTCTCTCTGCCTTCAGCAAGCATTCCCTCGACAAGTGCTTGTTGGCCTTTACTCTGCTCCAGGCTATATACTACAGTTCTGTGATGTGGCCTGTTTACAGGGACCTGTATCCAGCAGGAAGGCAGATGGAACAGGCCACTCCCAGAGACACATGGCCAGCCTGGGGCCAGTACTGACTGCGAGGTCAGGGCTAGTCAATAGGCAGGGAGACTAAGAAAGGTATGGTGGCACCAGATGAGGGTGGGCAGAAGTCCCCAGGAGGTTAGGCTTCCCCGGGAGACATGGGTGGCCTCTCTGGAGAGATCTTCAGCCAAGTCCTGGGCTCCTGGGATAGCCAGTGTCCTTCTCTAGAGCAAGTGCATGGAGGAACTGCTGATCTGGCCATCTGTGCTGGATGGGGCAAGTCAGATGCTGGCTAGAGGACCATAAGTATGCAGCTCTCCCTTATAAACCCAGAGTGTGAGCGGACAGCTGGCCAGCTCTGGCTAAGGCTGACACCCAGGGCGGGTTCCCAGCCAGGACCAGCCCCATCCCTGGCAGCATGCTGAGCTCTGCTGGAGGGAGTCATAGGAAAGTGAAGAGCGCCCCCAGATGCTCCAGTTCTTGGCCCAGAAACTGAGCAAGAGGCAAAGCTGATCATAGCCGGTCATCCAGACCGTGAGGAAAACATGGGTTGAGATCTTCCAAGACCCAGGAGAACCAGAAGTCAGTGTCCCTGGCAGAATGACAAAGGAAGAGTGGGACAGACAGTGAGGTAGAGACAAGGCACACCAGTGAGGACTCCCAGCATGCCTGGCCCCAGTGTGCTGCTAGCTTAGTCCTGCTTGGCCCTGGTCCCCTGCTACAGTCCTCCCTCCTGGCAGAGAAATGAAAGGTCCAGAGTCATGGCCACGGCGGCGAGTGAAGACCTGGACATTTGGGGGATCTCAGGAATGTTCTTGGCGTCTTCTGAGCTTTTTACATCTTGTCTTGTTTTCTGGGAAACAAATGGAAAAGAAAAAAAAAATCCAAAGCCCATTTCTACAGTTTTGGATGCTGATGTGTATAAACAGGGAACCTGACAGATCTTGGAAAGGCGTGGGAGGTGGGAGGGCCTGCTGGGGAGGCCTGTGCACCCCATGGTTTTGGTCGTGGTTCTGCAGCTGCTTCAGCTGTCTAGGGTGGAGGCTCTTTCCCTGGACACTCAGGGAGAGTTTTCCATCCTATGCGTCTAACTTAGAATTTAGATGTACCCTACCCTGGCACCTTGGAACCCACTTTCATCTCCGAGTGGGCATTGTGTCAACTACCTGTGAGGTGTCTGCATGAAGAGCCTCTTGTTGGTGCTGGGTGGTTTTGGCTGTGACAGTGATTCCCACTGCCTGTGACAAGTGCTGGGATTGCTGAGTCCTGGGCTAAAGGCAGGAGGAAGCAGGAATCTTTCTGGTCTTGTCTGGTGGCTCCACTTCCTGAGCAGTCTCAGTGATGCTTTTGTGTGGAGCCTTTGGGTCCTGTCCCACCCTGTCACCCACGTGTCTGACCTATCATGATGTCTTTCCCCCTCATTTATCTTGGACCTCAGCTCCTGGCTGAGAGGAAGCCCAGAGTTGCCCCTCAGCTGTCAGGCTGTCAGAGTGCAGTGTGGTCCTCCCTCCACTGCCCTCCACGTTAAGCTGGAGGTTGGAAGCTCCTTCCACGTCCTTGGCCAGAGCCAGTGGCGTTCTCCACGGCACAGACCTTACTGTTCCCAAAAAGTCTGTCTCTCCTGCTGGGCAAAGCCTTCCTTCCCTTGGGGCAGCGTCTAAGGAGCTGTCACCCAGGGCCTCCTCTGTGCCTGGCCTAAGGGTGGAGCAGGGAGCCTGGGGCTTTGCCCTGCCCTCTAGAGATCCTAGAACTGTGGACAGGTGTGGGTCTGAGGGCACTGGGGCCCAGGGAGGGAGGCCATCTGTGGAGGAGCCTCCCTGTCTCAACCAGAGCTATCAGCCAGCTGCTCCTGTAGCCACCACAGTGAGAGGGCCTGTGACGTTCCTCAAGAGGTTGCCCAATGATCTTGATGTCCAGCCAGGTGAGGGAGGCCTTTTAGGCTATTTCTGGACCACCATGTCTTGCCTTCAAGTTGCCCTGACCATAGGCCATGGGCGTGTGTGGGTTGTGTGGGATGTGTGGAGTGGGAGGTGGGAGAGAGTGAGAGAGAGAGAGAGAGAGAGAGAGAGAGAGAGAGAGAGAGAGAGAGAGAGAGAGAGAGAGAGAGAGTGAGTGAGAGTTTTGGCTCCCAGCCTTCCCTCCATCTCCAGCTTCCTGTTGGAAAATACATTGAAAGCCTAGCTCATCAACTGTGCATGGTTCACTGAAGTGAACTGATATAAGCTGGCTACATCCATACTTGTGCTTCCAACTTCTAACATCTTGGAAGGGGAAGAAGTTAAAAAGCCAGAGTTTGGGCAGGTGAAGACCAGAGTTCCATCCCTGGGAGCCACGTAGTGGAAGGAGAGACTGGAGTCCCACAAGCTGTCCTTTGACTTCCACGTGAGCACTGTGGCATTAATGTTCACACACATACATGCACATGAAATAAATAGAAAAAAGATATAATGTGAAAAGTTGGAGCTCTCTAGGCACTAGGGAGAAAGGGACAGGAGACAGGAGACATGGAGGGCAGTGAAATATGCTGTGCTCTCAGAGGACCTATGTCACTATGCCTGTTCAGACCTCTGGAATGTGTAACGCCCAGCGTGAATCCTGATATGGACCATGAACTTGGGGTGACAGCTCTTTTGCACAAATGTACCCCACAATGTGGTATTAATAAGAAGAGAAGGCTCAGCAGCTAATAACACTGGCTGCTCTTCCAGAGGACCCAGGTTCAATTCCTAGTATCCACATGATGGCTCACAGCCATTTGTAACTCCAATCCCAGGGTATCCAACATCCTCTTCTGGCCTCCATGGACACCAAGCAAACATGTGTTGTACAGACATGCATGCAACCCAACACCCATACACATACAATAATAACAAAATATTTTAAAAGTAAGGAAAGAATTATGGGTGGTGGTGTAAGGGGACATAAGGGACTCTCCACTTTTTGAATTTTTCTATAACCCCAAACTGTTCCAGAAACAAAAACAAAAATGAAAGAAAGAGAAAGAAAGACAGAAAGACAAAAAAAGACAGGAAGAAAGCAGGACCATTCAGATACCTCAGCAGGTAAAGGCACTGAAATCCTGAATTCTATACCCTAGGCCCATGTAGTAGAAGGAGAGAACAGATTCTCATGAGCTGTTCTCCGACTTCCCACATGCATGCCATGGTAGTCACTTGTGTATGTGTTCATGTACACACACACACACACACACACACACACACACACACACATACACACACACACGCGCGTGCACACACAGGCATACACAGTCATTGGATCTCCCTGGAACTGTAGCTACTGATGGCTGTGAGCTACCCACTGTAGGTCCTGGGAATTGAACTCAGGTCCTCTGAGAGGCCCTCCTCATCTGTAAAGGACCATTTCTGCTTGTTGCTTAGGGCATTGCCTGATGCTTGTGTTCTCCGAGGATGGACTGGACTGATTTGGTCTTTGTCTGGCTCCACGCTTCACAAAGCTGTTTGGTTTGTGGCTGTGGTCATCACAGATGCTCACACGTTTATGAAAGGGCCACGCGCTGAGATCCAGTAGTGTCATTGTGGCTGAGCAGATGGTGGTGGTGGTAGCGTGAGGCTGACAGTCTGCTGCAGAGCCACTCAGGGTGAGGTGGAGTTCTTAAGTGGTTTCTCTACACCCTGAAGCTCATTTTAAGGACAGACTGAGCATCCCCAACTTGTGCTCACATGCTGTTAAGGTCCAATGCTTTCCTTCTGCTGGGTCCCAACTATCACCATTGCACAATGAGATATATTTTTATGAAGGAGTGAGGGGTCCTCTGAGGTATTCTTGAAGGAATGCCTCCTGCTTAGGCTCAGGTGAAAGACCAGAAGCTCAGTGATGTGAAACTAGAGAGTTGGGTTGCTAGCCCATGAATTCCTGCCCCTCCACCCCCCCCACCCCCCCACCGCCCCAACACACACACAAAACAGTTGTTCCCACAATACTTTAAGACTAAAGCAGAGGATCTCATTGGAAAATGTAGACAGTGGCCCCACCCATCACAACCAGCACTTGGGGAAGGGACCCAGTCACATGGCAGAAACACTTTTCCCATGCAAAAGGGACCTTTGTAATGCCTTTAGATAGAACACCTATCTATTTCTGAGAGAGTGGGAATGGGAAGCACATGCATGTTGTGGCATTCACACACACACACACACACACACACACGCACACACACACACACACACACACGCGCACGCGCGCGCACACACACACACACACACACACACACACACACACACACGCCATTGAATCTCCCAGGAGCTGGTGCCTGTGGTGGCGCACCTTCCCTGAGCCGGTTTCTTCCGAACTACTTCTGCCATGAGGATGTTCCTTCCAGAAAAACTTCCCCGATAATGCTCCTCTAGGCTCCTCTTTGGCTTCTCACCATCCCATGATTCTTTGTTTATCCCATCTTGCTCGCCTGGGGCCAGGCCTCCCAATGCTTGTTCTGGAGGGGTCCTGGTATGGATGACCTCTCACCCTACTCCTACTAGTTTGTGTTAAGGTGGACAGGGTCTGGTGGGAATCAGCCCGGACTGTTCTAGCTGCCCCAGGCTGGTGGGACTCCTGAACAGAGATAACCACCCAGGAAGGTATGCAGGCAGTGGAAGCAGGCTTGTTCCAGCAGTGGCTCTGCTGGGCACTGTTCCCTCCCCTGCGCTGAGAGCCAAGGGCAGGCTCCAGCCCGGAGCAGTAGGCAGAGGCTGCTGAGTGCTGGCTTGTTTTTCCATTTTGAAGGTAATCCACACCTAGTGACAGTATTAACTTCTCTGTTACCATTCAGACTAGCACAAATGGGAGATTTTGAAGATTTCCACCTCATGGTTCTATGCAGTAGATTCCCGCACCGAATTCAATCACCTATCTTCTGTAGCTCTGGAAAAATCACAGCCCAGCCTTGTGTAGCTTCCCGGGGTCTCATCTACATCGGTCTGGGGCTCCTTTCTCCACCCTCAGACTCAGGGTACGACACCCGCCTCTGACTCTGACCTCATCTCTCTCTTGCCCACTCACAGGACCCCGTGTGGTCACAGTGAACACCTCCAGACGACTTCAGCAGCTTAGCAACACTTGTTCCAGTAGCCCAGCCCCACCTTGATGATGTAGCATCGCATGTTTATAGGCCTTAGGGGTGGGAGGCACGCATCTCAGGGGCCAGCATTGCAGCAACCCAACACTGGGAAGCAGAACAAGAAGAGCAATTGCAGCCTCACCTCCAAAGCCTAGAACATGTACATTCTGGGAGCCCTGTACTTAGCTATCTGCCTATCTCTAGTCTGGGGCCTCCTGCCTGCCAGCACCGTCATTTGTGTGAGGCACCCCACCCAAGTACTCCAGTGCAGGATGGAGGCTGGTGTGGTCAGATTTGTCCTCAGGCCCTTGCTGAGTGTCTCTTGCTGGACCCACAGGCTGTTCTGGGCCCAAAGGGCAGCCCTCCCTGGGCTTCACTGACAGAGCAGACAAGAGGCTAGGGTGGGACTGTGTGGGGTGGGGGGGTGGGGGGCTACAGGCTGCTTTACTGTGCAGGAACTTCCCCCATCCCTGTGTGTGCTCCAGCCCTGGGAGAGGTAACAGAATGCTGAGTTCCATCCTGTGAAGTCTTGGATATAGCAGTTACTGTCTGTGTTTCATAAAACCAGAATGGCAGACACTTCCTGCCTCCAGGGAGTTCAGGGGGCTCTTTGGGTCAAGGTTATGGGCCTTACATAGAGCTCTCGGTTACATGGGATGGGCCACTCTGACCCCTTCTCAGCCACAATCAGAAAAGCAGAGCATGGGCTCTTAGCCTATAGATACAACCCAGATCTCTGCGTCTGGGTCACCCAGTGACAGGTTGGGCCTGGCCTGTTTCGGAGAGGGGCCTCTGCTGGCTAAGACTTTGGTCTGGTTCTAGGGTTCTAGGTCAGTCCTAGAGGGCTAGTGTGCCAACTGCAGACCTGGAGTGGATGGGCCGAGCTCTTCCACAGGTGGGGATAGGGGACACTTATTGGCGTTGGTTTTCCTGTGAGCAGCGTGTATTGGCGTTGGTTTTCCTGTGAGCAGCGTGTGTACACAGGTGCTGACAACTGTCTTCTTGACAGAGGCACAGGGAGGTCCATCCTGTCCCCTGTCACTCCACCTTGCGGATGTTTCCCTGAGAGTCCTGCACCATAGTCTTGCCTGTGACCCCAGGGAGAGCTGTGGTACAGGCCACAGCATGTGTCTGGACTGACAGCCAGTGCACTGAGAAAGTTCTAGTCCACCCTGTGGTGTTCCCAGCATGTTTCTTAAGAGACAGCTCCTGGGGCCTACCACAGTTCCCAGGTCCCCCTATAACCAAGTGTGATGACCGGCGTCTTGGTTCTGGCCGTCTTGGGCCTGGGTTAGGTAGGACCCTGGGGTTGTGGTGGCTCCTGATTTGGGTCTGTGTAGATTTACTCTAGTGGCCCAGCTAGGTCTTTTTGTTGTGTGCTCCCGCATCTAGGGTGAGAGAATGAAGAACTACAGAGGTTTAAGGGTCACCACAGTCCTCCTGCAGCCTGGAGGTCCAGCCAGCTCAGAACTCTAGCCCATGGATCCTTGCCCAGCTTCTGAGTATCCACCAAAACACCATCAGGCGTGAAGTGCCCAAGGTTCAAGAGGGCACTTGGGCCTGGCATGTGTGGGTGTTTGTGTCCAGGACTATGAGCCCTGCCCAGCTCTGACCTTCATTGGTTATAGGCAGTGTGCCTTGGCTCCTGGAAACCACAGTGGCTGCTTTCCACAGGCCCTGGGAGCAGCTTGGGGACATTCTGAGTGGTAGCTTGGTGGCTACCCAAATGTGTGGGTGATCTCTTTTGAGTGGCCCTGGGTAGATGGATGTCCATTGCTGGGCCTTGGCTATAGTTCTGAGAAGTGGCCCTTGGTCCCTCCTGCTTTAAGGGAGTAGGTAGGAAAGGCCCAGCAGAGCTTGGGGGTTCTGCCTGTCCTATCTCTGCTCTGGGGAAGTATGACCAAGCCAAAGGGTATGGACCAGCAGCCTCCAAGCCAGGGAATTGACACCTAGTATCACTGGCTGATCTCAGCCCTGGCTTTAGGATAGAGGTTTGGGAGATATGATCAATGTTACAGTCTTGAGAGGGAGAGATCAGCCGTGATTCACAAGAGTCCTGTGTGCCATTACAAGGGTCCTCTTTGGAGGGATGGAAATTAGGCATGATAGAGAAGTGATGTGGCCGTGGAGGCAGAGGTTGGAGCGATGTGGGGGAGAATGGGGGCTGGGCAGGGGGACCAGAGATTCTAGAGGGAGTATATCCCCCTTGCCGATGCCCTGATTTGGCTTAGTGACAGGATATAGGCTCATTGACTGTTAGAGCTGAGAGAGAGCAAAATCATTGTTTATGCGACCTGGTTAGTGTTTTGTTTTGTTTTTTAAATTAAACTTTATTTATATGAGTGTTTTGCCTGCATGTGTATATGTGCACTGCATGTGTGCTTGGTGCCTGCAGAGGGCAGAAGAGGGTGTTGGATTCCCTGTTACTGGAGTTACAGACCATGTGGATGCTAAGAACCAAGCTGAGTCTTCTGCAAGAGTAGCCAGTGCTCTTAACAACTAAGCCACTTCCTGAGTCCCGGTTGGTGGTGCTTTGTGACAATAGTGACAGGAACTACCCCTATAATTCCAGGATACCTTGAAGTCCCCAGCTGACCCCAGGTGCATCATTACCAACCCCTGGTCCAGTCCAGGCTCTAGGCTGTCTCAGCTCTGCCTGCTGACATTTGCCAGGCACCTGTGAGCTTGCACATACATCTCTTTCTGTCTGGTTGGACTTAACTCACCAGACCCTACCTCACCTCTGCTGTCCTACCTTCCACAGAGAGCAGCCACTGAGAGCAGCCTCTCTTGTCACCAGCTGAACAGCATTGCTAACCCCCAGTCACTGTCCTTGTCATTTCCTGTATCCCCAAAGCTGGCATAGATCCCCACTGTCTTCCTAAAAAGATCTGTTTCCCTGTCCCTGAGGCCAGACACCTGCCACAGCATTTGGCATGGTGCACAGGAAGGGAGGCATGGCGGCTTCCTAGGGATAGGAGTTGTGGGGCGTGGGGGGGGGGACGTGGGTGCTCAGCCCCACCCTAGCAACACCCCTGAGCTTGTTTAGCCTAGAGTGCTGAGCGGGCATGTCGGCCCTGTAGAGCAAGCTCACACAGAGGTTCCCAATTGTCCCACTGCCCCCTGAGGGAAGGAGGGGCCCCATCCGGGCTCTGAAGTGGAACATTCCTAGGGAGGCACATTCCTGGGGAGGTAGAAAAGAGGCCCAGCCAATGCATCTTGCCCAGACCAGTCTCCTGGAGTGTTGTTGGCTGAAGGGATGTCCCTGGGATTGTCTCTCAGTCTGGCACAGCAAAGTGAGGGGCTGCCCACCCCTGACCCCCAGGGAGGTGCCTTCCAGACCTCCCAGGCTCAGGTTCTTTCTGAAGCCCCTTGTACCTGCAGCCAGCCCCTTGCTCTCCTTTGGAGCTCTGGGTGGCTGACTCTAGTCCAGCTGGTTTGCATCAGCTCTTGGCTGAGACTCAGGGAGCAGCAGCCTCAGCCTGTCTGGGTGACACCTGGCTATAGGAAGAGGGGATTCTTGGCCTCATAAATCCTGGCTCCTGACAGGCAGCCTGAGGCTTCAGGTGGGCAGACAGGATCAGGTAGAACTGTCCCCACAGGCCCACGAGTTGAAGCCCTGGCTGTCTCCCCTATCCAGTGGGTGTGGGCAGCCCCTTTGGGTGTCCCAGCCCATGTTCTGTACAGCAAGGCCTCCTGGTGAGGGAAGCTCTTCTTCATAGGCGTGTGTGTGTGTGTGTGTGTGTGTGTGTGTGTGTGTAGTAATGGGGAGGTACATCCTTTGGCTGAGCCCTCCCCTTTTCTGTTCCTCCTGAAGATTTCTAGAAAGGACGTATTGATATGCCAAGAGCCCAGTTATGAGGTCATCAGGTCATCCACAGTGGTCTAGTGAGAGTAGCCAAGGGCAGGCCTAGGTTCTGCAGGAAGGTCTCATAGGCTAGGAGCCTCTTGCTCAAGGTGGGAGAGCTGGTGACCCTAGTCTCAAGGCCCTGGGAGTCCAGCAGGAGGCAGGTGGGCCCTTCCCTGTACTTTTGGAAAGGGACTGTGTCCTCTAGCCCAGCATGCCAGCTAAGTGGACCTTGCTGCTCGTCCTTGGGCCAAGCCTGAGCTGTGGAGAGGATGGGCCTTAAGGGAAGCACCCCCATGGGTAGGGGGTTGTTGGATATTGCCTTCAACTGTGGGGTACCTGGGGAGCAGAGCTAGATGGGTGAGGCAAGTTGCCTGCCCATCAAGCCATTCTCCCAGACTGTGGCTCCTATTTTCTTGGGCATCTTCCAGGTCTTCTTTTTAGGTTGCCCCGCTGTTTCTGGGCGCTGTTCTGGACCCTAGTCACATTGCTATTCTGGGCCCAGGCCCAGATACTTTAATGATGTCATGTTCTCATAGCTCTCTGGGTCCTTCCTGGTCACTAGTTTTCTCCTCAGAACCTAGAGCTTGGAGAAGACAGCTGCCTGGGGTAGAGGAAGGGACAGATGAAACCAGGATCATAGGCTTGGATTCATGTTTCATCCCGCCTATGGCTAGGGGCAGAGTGCTAAGCAGGCTGTGTCCCAATGGTAAAGTGGGTGTCAAGGACTGAGCCACAGCACTCCTGGTGCAGAGAAAGGTTTCTGGGTTGTAACTTGATGGTGGTGTCCAGCTTGGAGCCCAGTGCAGAGTGGTGGCATTGCCCTAGCACTCGGCTCTTGGGATCCATATCTAGTGTGGAGTGGGGGAGGGGGATAAATCTTTTAAGTACCAGACAATGACCCTGGGCAGGGACTGTCTCCACACAGCTGCTTCTCCTGTGTGTGTGAGCTACAGCCTCCCCTGCTTCCCCCCAGTTTCTGGCCTCTGCCCCCATCCAGCTCCCCTGATGGTCTCCTGTAGAGGACATTGTGTGAAGTTGCCTTCACCCTGTGGGGTCGGGGCATGTGTGGGGAAGGAGAGGCTGCAGTGTCTTGTCCTTGGTGGGCTGTTTGCTGAAGGACCCTCAGGGCTGGAATGACACATTGAAGCCAGCTTTGACAGGAAGAGAGGAAGGCTGGGCATCCTGGGGACATGCATCCCTGGGAGAGGATTCCAAACTGACTTGTCGGAAGTCCATCTATCAGACAGCGGCTGTTGGGGCCTGAGGGACATGTAGACGTGGACCAGCTCAGGGCCTGGCCTTGTACTGTTCTTAGTGTTTTGTTAGAATTGCTTCTCCAGGGGGAGGGGAGTTCCCCACACATCACATCTCCTGCTGGCCTCCTTATGGCCCTGTCTGACACTCCCAGCAACCTCCATCCTAGATGATTAATGACGGCCAAGTGGGCCAAGCATGCAGCCTGTCCCCTGGGGTCTGCACTGGCCTTGGCTGTTTGTCTGTGCTTCCTAGAACTAGGCTTTGTCCTCTGCAGTGGGCCCCCATAGAAGCCCCATGGCATCTCACTGTATTAGAGGGCTGTGCCCAGGTCTGACAGGACTGAATCTGTGGGGTGCCTGCCACAGCCTTGGCTCTGCTCGGTGGAGATGCTGTGTGTGACAGTGCTGCCCACTTTCACATCCATGCCACACTTGAGGTCCTGGCAGCCAATCTGAGAACCCCACCAATGTACCCTCTGGCATCTTACGTTGATGGATGGGCAGGTGAGGATGCGTCAGCCTTTTCAGGTTGAGCATCAAGATGCCAAGTGTCTTAGTGGCTTGGTACTTATTCATGTGGAGTCACTGTACTGGGGCCTGAGCTGCAGAGGGACCCAGGCCCCACTTTTCCCTTTGCGTCCAAATCCCCAAGCAGTGGGGCACGCCTCGTGTGAAGATCATTTCCTCTTCTGTTTAAATTGAGGTGAACTTCCCATTATGAAGATCAACCCTTGGCGCTCAGGCTTCAGTGGTACCTACAGCGCTTTTGTCTCCTTGGTGGAGAGCCCTGTCATCAGTGGTGGTTCACAGCACCAGCTTGTCATCTGCTTTCTATATTGTGACTTGTCCCATGCGAATAGCATGGCAGCACAGTGTGTGGCCCCTAGGACCGGCTCCCTTCACTTCTCACAACCTGGGAACCCGTAGGGGGCTGCTCCAAGGAGTGACATTGACGTGAGGAAGGCAGAGCATTGCAAAGAGGGTGTCCTCGTGAACCATTGTGGGGACATCCCAGTGGACCATGGAGTTGTCCTAGTGCACTGTGGAGGTGTCTTAGTAAGCTGTTGTGGGGGGGTGGTGGATATCCTTGTGAACTGTAGGGACATCCTAGTGAGCTGTGAGTGGACTCAAGGGGGCCAAGGTCCAAGGTGTTTTTCCCCCAAAGGCACATGAGGGTTGCATATATTGTCTTGAAATGACAATCCTTAGCCACCAGAATTAAAACATTAGGGATGATGCCAGCCAAGACTGCAAGGGCAGCTACTTGGTGGACCTCTGTGCTAGGTTCTAGGTCTGCCTCCAGTGGAGTCAGCTGTGAGGGTTCTTGCTTCAGATGTGCATGCACGCCAATGTCACAGCCTCCCAGCTACATTGAGAGGATTTCATGAAAGCGCCTACCCAAAGCATGGAAATCCTGTCTTTGCAGGCCATCACTCCCAGGAACAGGTGATAAATGGGACATTCTCACAAGTGCTATGGAGGGCAGGGCAGACCTCAAAGGGGCAATTTACACAAGAGTGATGGGGCGGGGGTCTCTACTGAACAGTTTACTAAGAACTTGAAATGTAGCACGGGGACCTTCCTTAGCCATCCCCACCTCTGAAATGTCCCCATCACTGCCCAGATGGCCAACTGGCCCTGGTTATGTACATAGAAGGGTACTCAGCTGGGGAACCTGCCCACTCTGCCCTGTTCTCCTGGTTCCTGGTTGTGACGATTGTTACAGCCTGGGAGGGAGAATAGGGGTGAGTGCTCTGGCTTCTGTCCTGGAGCTCTTGTGTGTGGAATTTATATATTGTCTTGAAATGACAATCCTTAGCCACCAGAATTAAAACATTAGGGATGATGCCAGCCAAGACTGCAAGGGCAGCTGGGGAACCTGCCCACTCTGCCCTGTTCTCCTGGTTCCTGGTTGTGACGATTGTTACAGCCTCTTTCCCATAGCCCCTGTGGGCCGGGGCTGGAGACAGGAACCCCGAGATGGGTTCCTGAGGGTTACATATCCAGTTGTGGATGCCCCCCCCAGTGCAGGTGATAAGGGCTGTGGGGACCCAGAGCAGAGCTCAGGCTAGCCCAAGACTGAAGGGAGCTACTCAGGGCTGCTCAGGATAGGGCCCCCTAGCAGCTGCTATGGTGACAGGGCAGCAAATGTCTATCCTGGGTACCAGGCACTGTGAACCTCACTGTGTGCCAAGTTCAGGGCTTTTCCTGTAGACATGCAGAACCCCTGAGGCTCTGAGCTGCAGGGGACATTCTTACTCTGGTGTCCGCTTGGCCAAGGTATGGTCTTGTAAGGTTCCCTAACCTGGACCCAGGGCCCATACAGTACTGTGAGAGGACCTTGGTCTGTGACCCTGACCTGCAAGTCCCCACCGGCCTCCTCTCCAACTTCCCACACAGTGGTCTGAATGACAGGACAAGCCTAGAAGCTGTATTGTGCCTCATATCCTGTCCCGCCAGCCTGGCTTTGGTGCTGTCTCCTCAGGCCAGCAGACGGGGACCCTAGGCACCCCAGCCATGACCTCTGCTGAGACTGTGTAACTCTCCAGGAATTCCTAAGAAATTCCCACTGTAGACTTTACAGGGCTGGTGGCTGCATTCCAAGACTCCAGAGGCAGCTGGCCAGTGTCCTTTGGCCACCACTGTTCTCATGGGCCTGTGGGTATCTCTGAGGTCCTTGGCTTAGCTTCGGGAGGTTCTTCTAGGGGCCCTCCTGAAGAGATACTAGGGCCCCTGGGCAAGCTTTGGGCCAGCTCAGGCCTGAGAGTGCCTGCACCTGGTTCTGTCTACTACCTGTGCACAGCTGGGAAGGGGTTGGCTTCCCTTCCAGCAATAGCATACGGCAGGTAGAATAAAGGCTTAGCCATGTGTGCCTATGACATGGTGGGGTATCCCTCGCCCTGAGCCTGCCTCAAAATTACAGGGGAGAGCTCAGCACTTGGAGATTGGTGGTTGGGGACACTGGAGGAGCCTCCCTGGACTCAACTAGAGGCAGTCTGACCAGGCAGTAGACAGAGGCACTGGATACTGACTCAACATATGATGGTCTACACATTTGTGAGCTGTTCTAACACCCCTGAGCCTCCTCAGAACCCTGGCCCCTTCAGTCCAGGACTAGCCAATGGGGTGAAGCACCATTGCTCCTGTGTAAGACTGGACCCAGGCAGGAGTCCCCCACCTCAGCTGGCCGTATGCCTACTCAAGTAGCCACCCATGCTCTGTACCCGTAAGAGCTGGTGGAGGAAAGGGAGCCGTGGGCTCAGGACCTGGCTCATTGCCTTCCCTAGCCTGACACAGCTCCACCTGATCCTAGGAGCATAAAGGGAGACCAGAGCTGTCATGGTGGGACTAGGGTGTTGATTCCATTGGCAAGGTCCTGGCAGCTGTGAAGAGGGATCATGTGGGGTCCTCTAGCTTCAGAGCAAAGGGAGGCTGGTTTCTTGGAAAGCCTGATGCTGCACAGGTTGTCCACCACAGCACACAGGATGCTTTGGGGCTAACATCATTGGTTGTAGCTGCTCAGATAGTGTCCTTTAGGCCCATTAATTACACTGGATGCTAGGAGAGCCACTTCCCTGGGTGCCTGGGTGGAGGAGAGGGGATGGCAGCATGGCTCTGGGCCTGTTCATTGGGTCCCTCTTTGGGGCCTGTCCTGTTAGCTAATATCCCCCATCCCTTGGGGACTGAGTTTCCATGGCCAAACGTTTATCTGCTTTTCTCACCACAGATGTAGATGAGTGTGCCAGTGCCAACGGGGGCTGTGAAGGCCCATGCTGCAACACTGTGGGCGGTTTTTACTGCCGCTGCCCACCTGGCTCCCAGCTGCAGGGGGATGGCAAAGCCTGCCAAGGTAGGACCTGTCTGTTGCTCTGCCTGAGGAGGGGAGGTGGGAAAGTCGGTGGTGGGAGCCAGGGGCAAGCCCAAGCTAGTACTAGGTGCTAAAGTCCCAATGGGGGAAGGGCCTACATCCCTGTGGATGCCAGGCGACACCGATGGGAACCTCGCCTGTCAAGGACTGTCAGAGGCCTGGGGCTGGAAGCAACTTGCCAGCTCTGAACCGGCCCCTTTAACTCCGCCCCAACATTGCTGGCAGGCTGTCAGCAAAATCAAGACCAGACAGAAGGCGATCCTGGGGAGACACAGGGAACAGAGAGGGGAGGGAGCAGGAGGATGGAGGAGGCCCTGCTGTCCCCAGCCCCTCATTCTCTGGCTGCCCTGACATCTGAACCCAGGGCTGGTTTGAAGAGCTGAGCCTGTTTGGGGCTTCTGGGCCTGGGTCAACAGCCTGTCTGCTCCCTGTATCAGACGGTCACTTTCGTCTCGTGCCCTAGAATGTCCTCAGTTAAGTGTCACACTGTCCCCAGCCATCCAACTACCCATCTGTGAACCATCTGCCCACAAGTGGGGGCCTAGCCTGCTGGACTTGGGGTTGAGAGAAGCACTGAGGCTGGGGTGTCTGCTCTGCATGAGACATTCTGGAAGAATGGATTCCCATGGTCTCCTTTCTAACTTGCTCTTAGGCCAGCAGGAGGTTGGAGGTGGGGAATGTTGCTGTGACCTAGGGTCATGTCCCAGCTGTGGAGCAGCCCTAGGGAAGTAAGTATGGGTTTGGGGATAGAGGTTCAATGTCTCAGGAGGGCAGTGCAGATCAGGGTTAGTGATTGTGTCTGTGTCCCCATGCCTGTGCGGTCAATTCCTGATGACGCCCGCAGAGCTGAGACCTCTGCTTGCGGGTCCACTTGGGCCCCATCCAGAACTTGTTGCCAGCAGAGATTTGGGGCTTGGGTTGGCATTAGAGAGGGCTCGTGATTTGAACTGGCTTAGTAAGTCAATTTGAGGGAGCAGCTTGCCCCCACCCCTGTTCTTGCATCTCTGTGGCATGGCTATGCGTAAATGCATGAGACCTTCAGTGGGCCAGAGTCCCCCACTGTGACCTATAGATGTGTCCTAGGGAGACTGGCTGGTCCCCATCAGTCAGCCTGGACAGACTCCTTCGTCACCATAAGCTGAGGTGTCTCCCTCTGAAGGAGGGAGTGATTGCTAAGCTGGTTTAAGGGGCAAACTGAAAGACTTGGTACAGACCTGGCCCTGGACGGCTTGCTGTGAGCCGGTTCATCTAATCAAGTATTGGTTATACCCTCCCCACTTGCCACCTGTCCTGCAGCTCCCTTTCCAGATGAAATCAGACTCCCTAGCCTAGCCAGGCGTTGGTGGTGCACGCCTTTAATCCCAGCACTCGGGAGGCAGAGGCAGACGGATCTCTGTGAGTTTGAGGCCAGCCTGGGCTACAGAGTGAGTTCCAGGACAGGCTCCAAAACTACACAGAGAAACCCTGTCTCGAAAAACAAAACAAACAAACAAAAACAAAACAGACTCCCTAGCCCCATGGCTTCCTTGATGGGGCTGGCCTGAGGTGGCTGTCCACTGTCCCCAGAACCTCCTCACCTTACCTGATTGGGAGTCTGGAAATCCCCACTCTTCAGTGCCACACAGAAAGCTGGGTGAAGGGCTCTGCTGAGCAATGAAGATTCCCAGCATTCCTCTGGTCTGACTCCTGGAGTGTATGGTGTACGGCAGTTATCTGTAGGGCTGACCAGTGCCTGGCCTGACCTAGCAGTCACTCCTGCTGATGTCTATACCTATCTGGCAGCTCTTACACAAGGGTAGATACCCAGAGCCCACTGTCTCTAGGGCCAGGCCGTGATGTGCCAGGCATAGGGTCCCTCCTGAGCCTGCAGGGAGGGCCTATCATAGCCATGAAGACACCCCAGAAGTCCTTCACATGGATATCAGATTGTGGGCCAAAGAACTCAGTGTCAGGATGAAATGGTGCTTGGGGTAGGCGTGTGCTTCTCGCCACCCAGGGTTCTCTCTGCCTAGCGTACCTGCTCCAAATTTTGGTCAGTTGCTTTGGGGTGATGCAGTGGGTCAGACAGACCTTGGCTCTGCTGAGCCCATATTTCTTATAGCCTAGGAGAGTGGGTTAGAAGCTCTACAGTGGAATTCCAAGCAGGTATGTATTAAGGCATGGGAAAGGATGTCTCCTAAAAACCTACAGAGCCCCAGAGAAAGGATTGCTACCTTCTCAGCCCATTTACACCTGTCCTGTCTGAGAAGGATGCTCTTGGGTGTGTATTAAGGGTTGCTTCCCATTATCTTCCTCCCAGAACTGGAGTTTGTAGTGTGTGCCCTGGAGCTGGTGTGCTGTGTTGATGGCCATCCAAGTGGGACATGATGTTTGGGAGCCAAGCACAGTGCCAGCAAGCCAACCAGGCCAGCCTCCACTTACGTGCCCCAGGTATGAGGTAGAAAGAGGGCAGAAGAAGGTGACGACCCAAGGCCAAAGCTGGCATCCATGGGTGCTGCTGAACTTGGGCTTTGCTTGTGCTAGGCAAGCTCTCTAAGCTGTGCCCTCAGCCCTCTTTGAGACAGGGTCTGACTAAATTACCCAGGCTCTTCTGGATCTCACTCTGTGGCCCAGGCAGGCCTAGAACTTGAGATCTTCCTGCCTCAGCCTCCTGAGCATCTGGGAATGCAGGACTGTGGCTCCAAGCTTGCTTCTGTTCCTTTCTGAGACACTGGAGTCTCTGGGGTCCCTAAGGGTAGACCAGGTCCTTGCCTCTGGCAGAGGTGGGTAGAGGCAGGGACATGACCAGATGACCGAGTCTTAGGCAGAGGATGGATTGGCCTCAGACCTTGCATTCCAGCAGCACCGGCCTTCACTCTCCTTCCTGCCTCTTCCCCGGCCCCAGCCCCACCTCCCATGGGGTTCATGCCCCAGCGCTGCAAGCTTGAGATGATTGGAGTTCTAAGTCACCTCATGGCCAAGGGGCCTCTGCTGAGAGCCAGGAGCCTGCTGTGTTTTCTGTGTTCTCTGCCAGCCCAGCCTCCTCTGGCAAATAAGTGAGGCAGCATAGCTTGTGAGGTACAGGCTGCCTGCGTGTGTGAGCACAGGCTGTAGGAAATGAAGACATCCCAGGAGGGAAGGACGGCCTTGCTTGCTCACGTGGGGAGGTGTGTGCAGAGTTGATGGTGGGGTGAGCCCAGAAACTGCTGTGAGTGATGAATAGTCACTGTAAAACTGAGTACTGGCATGGGAGTCTGGCCAGAGGTGTCTTGGCCCCGGCCCTGAGACCTGGTCCAGGCTGGGTGTGCATCATGTTTTGGGACAGGGCCGAGTCCATTCAGCTGGACTGGGTGGCCAAAGCGACACCAGCCACTGCTTCTGCCATGCTGGGTGGGATCTGGTCTCTGCTCTGGACTAGTCCTGAATAGGTAGGCCCAGGCCTATGTGTGATAGACCTATCAGGCTCTTCAGTGATACTCATTTTATTTGTTATTTATTTCGTGTGTGTATGCATGTCTGCACGTCTGTGTATGTGCGTGTGTGTGTGTGTGTGTGTGTGTGTGTGTGAGAGAGAGAGAGAGAGAGAGAGAGAGAGAGAGAGAGAGAGAGAGAGAGAGAGAACAGCCTGTGGTATTCCTTGGTCTAGAACTCACCAAGTAGGCCAGCAGCCAGTGAGCCCCAGAAGTCTCCAGGTCTCCCCCTTTCCAGATCTGGGAGTACAAGTACATGGCACCACACCCAGCCTTCATGCTAAGGTGGCAAATACTGGCTGAACCATCTTTCTTATCCTCAATAAAGCTCCTTTCTGTACACTTCAGGGCCCTGAACTCATCTCCACTTCCACTAAGTGTCTGTAGCAAAGCCATTCCGGGGCTCGCCTTTGGTGTCGTGAGGGTGGAAGGTGTGTATCTAAGCAGTAAAACAGGACAAATAGGACTTTCAGCTCTTACGTCATTAGAGGATCGAGAGGAAGTGCTTAGAGCTGAGGCCGGCATCCTCTAGCAGACTGCCAGTCCCCAGGCCAGCTCTAGAGGCGGATCATGGATGGAGATGTTCTGTTGCTTATGGATGACCAGCCTGTGTCCTAGGCCAGCACCTTCCTCTGCCTTCGCCTTCCCTAGGTCCTGATGGGGGCAGGTCCGACATCACACCTGGGGCTCCTGGCAAGTTCAGGCAAGCTCCAAGGCCATAGCTTCCCTTACCTTGTTCCTGCTTTGGCTGCACTCTGGCTTAGAGTTCATTTCTTAAACATTCTCATCAATAAGGTGGGTCCAGTCCTTACATTACACTGAATGAATGGCCTGGAGGCTCTTGTAATATTGTACCAAGGAGAATTATTCTGTCTTATTCTGAGAAGTTAGTGCTGTCAGATTGGTGGCCAGGGCTTCTCACGGCGGGGGTGGGGGGTGGGGAAGTGGGGAAAGCTTGGGAGCCCTTCCCGATTCAGGTCTATAGGTCTGCCCTCCAATGCAGGGTGCAGCTTTGCAAGAGATGCCCCAGCTGAACCCACTCCTGCCCCGAGATGAAGGAAACTGGGAAAGCGGATGACCACTGGTGCCCAGGACGGAGCTGGACAGGGCTTTCTCTGGGGAGATGGACAGCTCTCCTGGGGGAGGCTTGGTGTGCTGACCCAGGCCCTTCTCTTCCCCTTAGCTGTAGGGGTTTAAGAGTAGAGATGGGATCACCATGGGATGTTCCTGAGAAGCCTGTGGGCTCCAGCTCTTCACGGACACTACGTCATCCTCCCCAAGGAGGCTCCCCCAAACCAGGGTTCCCAAGAAGCCCATCTCACCCGCTCTCAGCTGTCACAGGGACTCCAGTTCCATTTCTGTCACACCCACAAATGTTGCCTGAGAGCTCCGCCAGGTCCTGTCTGTCCCTAGGGAGAGGAAGGAACGTGGGAAGTGAATTGCAGTTCTGATTAGGAAAGGCTGACAGCGGCTGACCCAGGCCAGCTGTACTGGTCCACAGGGAGGCCAGTGCTGCTACTTTAGACCCCTATTCTTATGCCTGACTCCTGGGGTGGCTGTATGTCTGCACCTCCTTTGCTGTGGAGCCTTCTCTGACCCCCTTGCTGTGCAGTGTCTGGATCCTGGGAAGCAGCATTCCTATGGAGTCTCCCCAAAGTCTTTAGTGCCTGTGGATTTTGTACTCCTTAGGGCAGCCTGGCCTCAGTGGACAGGAAGAGCAGTGGCTGAAACACCACACTATGCTCTTGGCACTCACAGGTACCACGTGGGTCGGCGCTGGATCACTGCTTTCTCTGGGGAAATGGACAGCTCTCCTGGGGGAGGCTTGGTGTGCTGACCCAGGCCCCTCTCTTTCCCTCAGCTGTAGGGATTTAAAGGTAGAGTTGAGATTGTTATGGAACGTTCCTGAGAAGCCCATGGACTCTAGTCCTTTGTGGACACTGTGTCATTGTCCCCAAGGAGAAATCTCTACAAGGAGGCAGATGTAACACGAATCCTAAAAGATCTTATTAATAAAAAACAAACCCGGAGCCAGGTATTGGGGTGAATGCTGAAAGATCAGAGAAACAGAACAAGCCACAGCTAACCTCACCTCGCCAACTTCTCAGCCAATCCCAATGGATCTCAGCTGAACTGCTGCTAAAAAGCCTAAAAGCTTAAAAAAGCCTCTAATTCCTGGTCCTCATGCCTTATACCTTTCTGCTTCCTGTCATCACTTCCTGGGATTTAAGGTGTGTGTCTTTCCCAAGCAATACATGAGATCTGAAGTGCTAGGATTAAAGGCGTGTGTCACCATGCCTGGCTGTTTCCAGTGTGGCCTTGAACTCACAGAGATCCAGACGGATCTCTGCCTCTGGAATGCTAGGATTAAAGGCGTGTGCTACCACTGCCTAACCTCTATCTTTAATATAGTGGCTTTCTGTTCTCTGACCCCCAGATAAGTTTATTGGGGTGCACAATATATCAACCACAAGCAGACATGCAGGAGAGGCCTCCCAAGCTTCACACACTGTTAAAGCGCTGAGCTAGAAGACAGAGGGGCAGTAGTGGCTGCAGACTGCCAAGCAGGGATGGTAAGCCCAGAGCTGGTTGGTGAAGTTCAGAGCAGCCTGAGGAGACCCACAGGGTCCTGTGCTCAGCTGCTTGCCTGGTTCCTGCTCCCTCTGGAATCCTCTCCATTCTTCTCCCAGGGACATGGGAGAGGTGTGTTGTGTTCAATCCCTGTTTCTCTGGTCAGCAATACCCAGCACATAGCTGGCGATGGTGTCTACCAATGTCCTCTGTGAACTTGGATGTTCCGTTTAATCCGTAGCATGGCAACATGAAGGGAGGTGGATGTAAGAAAGCTTAAAGGGAGCCTGTCGCTCTATCCATCCTCCAAGGAAGACCCAAGTGCCATCTGTAAGGAAAAGGCCTCACCAGATTCAGTTCTGCTAGTTTCTGTCCTGGCTCACTGTGTAATTGTTCAGTCAGTTCCTGCTGTTGATCATGCACCAAATGAGGCATTTATTTACAACAGCAAGAGTGGCCTGCTCCACGGACAGAGTTTGAGTCTGGGGAATGTGGCCACACACCTGTGGGCTCTAGAGTTAGCATGAACCTGGCCCTCTGGCCACAGAGTCATAGCTTTCTTTCTGCCAGGGCCAGAATTGAGGCTTTCCCAGTCCAGTGTCCTCTGGATATGGCAAGGAAACCCAACTACAAATGCGATCCTTCCAGGCCAGTGGCAGGATTTCCAGAGACGTCCATGGCCAAGGCCTTCCTCCATCAGAGGTGCTGAGAGTTGAAAGCTCTCATTTCCCATTGCTGGCTCACGCTTATTCCTCTAGTGAGCAAACTGGCAGGTAGACCCTTGGTTGAGGCCAAGGCAGGAAAGTAATAGCCTTCAAGGTCAATGCATTGCCAGCTCCTTGACAACAGTATAGAGGTTTGTCCCACCTTCCCAAAGTCAAGAGCACTGGGGCAGTTCTCCGGAGGACACCCCAGGATAGGCAGGTCTAGACTCTGGTCTAGCACCCTTCTTGGCAGAAGTACTGTGGGCCCAGGCAGACCTGCAGGGACGAGCTAGACATAAGAGTCAGCTAGGTTTGAAGGCCTAGGTTTGAGTCTCTGAGTGCTGACTTAAGACAGCATGACTCAGGGTCCCTCAATCCGTGGGCTGGGGCTGTGTTAGAGCACTTTCTTAGCATATACAAAGCCTTGGGTTCAATCCCCAGGACTGCACAAATTTCATGATGGCTTAAACCTACTATCTTAAACTTGGGAGGGGATGCAGGAGGACCAGAAGTTTAGGGTCACCCTCCTCTACTTTTGAGGCCAGCTTGGGGCAGTAGAGACTGCCAAAAAAAAAAAAAAAAAAGCTGGGCAGTGGTGGCGCACGCCTTTAATCCCAGCACTCGGGAGGCAGAGGCAGACGGATCTCTGTGAGTTCCAGGCCAGCCTGGTCTACAGAGTGAGATCCAGGACAGGCACCAAAACTACACAGAGAAACCCTGTCTCGAAAAACAAAACAAAACAAAAATTAAAAGAAGCTGCATTCTCAAACAGTATAAGGAAAGGAAATATACAGTAGAATGGTGGGCCCCATAGTGTTCTAGGAATCATGGCTGGTATCCCAGGGGAGGATAAGTGGTCTCTGGATTGAGAAAATGATCATCAGATGATGCAGGCAAGATCTTGCCCTGGTTCTGGAAGCTTTTGCACTGGACTAGGGGTCTTCCGGGGTGGGGAAAGGGAAGCTCCAGGCATCCCTTCTCTTGGGTCCTCCTGGTACCTCAGTTGGCCCTCCTGGCTTTGCTCCCTAGTGGTCTAGGTCTCCTCCTGAGTAGAACAGTGATTGGTGGCCCTGTTCTCTGTCTCTGTTCCCCTGCTGGGCCAATCTCTGCTTGCCCCATAGCCTCTGGCCTCTTAACTTGTTCCTGTGCAGCCATGTCTTCCCGCTGCTGTTTCTCTCAGAGCATTTGGTTTGAATGATGGCTGCACCCGCCATGCAGGCCTCATGGGATACTTTCCCTGCCTCACTCCGTCTCTTCCCCAAGGCACCCTGAGAAGTGAGACACACACTCACACACACACACACACACTCACACACACATACACACACACTCACACACACTCACACACACACTCACATACACACTCACATTCACACACTCTCACACTCACACACACTCACACACACTCACACACGCACACACGCACACTCATACACACACTCATACTCATATACACACTCACACTCACACACACTCTCACACACTCACATTCACACACACTCTCACACACTCACATTCACACACTCTCACACACACTCACACACTCACACACGCACACACTCACACACTCATACACACTCATACTCATACACACACTCACACACACTCTCACACAGGCACACACACTCACACTCACACTCACCCTCCTCTACTTTTCACCACCCCCACTTCAGACCCTGACACTTCGCCCGGGTCTCCCAACTTCACTGACTAGTGGCCAGGCCTCTTCTTCCTCACTGTCTTGCAACTTTGCTCCTACCTGCTCATATGACCTGACAAACTAATCTTGTATTCCTCAAAATGTCACTTCTAAAGGCCAAGTCAGGCCTACTTCCCCCAGGAAACTTCCCTAGTCACTAGTGTCAATTCATCCCTTCTCTGCTGAGTGCATGGGGGAGACTCAGGGGTCCATGGACATGTCTGTGGTTACTGCTCTCCCTGGACCCCAGGAAGATGGCTGACCTCCCCTAGGGTACCAATGTGTCCTTGGTAGGATTCCCATCAGGCAGTTCTGGGTCTCACACAACCACAGGGAGAGAGAACCAACAACAGACAGCCACTGAGAAACGGAGCACACATGCTCTGGGGTCACTGAATGGCTCTAGGTCTGGCCCTTGTAGTGCCTTGCTGGCATTAATCTGGCATGGGGGTCTCAGGTGCTTTGGGTGGGTCCAGTATCTCTGGGATGTACGGCCTCTTTTAGAGGCCGTGAGTCAAAACTGCTCTCCCAGGAGGCCCTTCATCTGCAAGGATAGGGGCCTCTCTTATTTCCACCTGGCCCTGCCAGGAATGGCCGTGGGCAGGAAAGGCAGCTGGATCCATTCTTCTTCCTCGGCTTGGGTGAGGAGCAGAGACCGGTAATGGGTTTACCAGAAGGCTCGCTCAGAATGATTCCAGGAGGCACAGCCAGACTCTATGTGCTCTGAGGCCAGGCGGGGGCCCTGGTACACTCTGCTCCTGAAATAACCTCCACACAGCACAGTAGGAGAAGGATTGAAAGGAATGCTGTGGAGTCTGGGCTCTGCAGGGAAGTGAGTTGAGCTATATTTGGCTGCAGATTGCAGACTGACCTCCTCTGAAGGTGAAGGGTCAGAAACAGCCAGCAGGTGCATGTGCTATCTGGGAGGAGGCTGAGGCTGAGTTCCTGTTTCCCATGCAGGCTCCAGCCCTGTTCTGTTTTCATATCTGTTGCTCTGACAAAATACCCTGATAAAAAGCAGATTATCCCAGAACTCCTGAGGCAGAGGCAGATGGATCTCTATGAGTTCGAGGTCAGCCTGGTCTCGAGTTTTAGGGCAGCCAAGGTTACACAGAGAAAAAGCAGACCAGGGGAGAAAGGGTTTATTTAGCCCACAGTTCTAGGTTACAGTCCTGGCAGCAGGGCTTCAGATCACTGGTTCCAACACATCCATAGTCAAGAGCAGAGAGAAGTGACACACGCATGCTGGTGCTCAGCTCTCTCCACTCACACGGCTCAGGCCCCACTGAATAGGAAGTGGTGCCTCCCACACCAGACTGAGTCTTCCTTCTCTGACTGACTCAGTGAAGACAGTCTTCTATATATCCCCATAGACCAGTTTCCAGAGACACCCCTTCACTGAGACTCTTCCCAGTGATTCTGGGTTGTGCCATGTTGACGAAGGTAACCACCCCAAGCCTCTTGCTGGCCCTTCTCCCCTCTTTCAGGCCCATCTCCTGTAGCTGGAGATGCAGTTGGTATGAGACTGGCCCTGTCCTGCTGGCAGCCCACCCTGTTCTGTCTGCATGGGCTGTCTGCCCCTTTGCTGGGCCTGGAAGACCTTCCCTTCAGTTCTCTTAAGGTCCACCTGGGAGCATGCCTAGACTGGCCCAGCACAGTGGGCATGTGAAGATGCTTATGGACATCATTACTTATTCAGCCATATACCTCACCCCACCATGGGGTAGCTTAGGATCTCAGATTTAGATTTCAGGGCTGTCTCTAAAGGTCTTTGCTTCCTCTTTTCCTTTATGTCCTCCCCTGTCTATTGTGGACTTGGTTATTGCTTGATCCTTCACCAGGTCTACACAAGCAGTTCCTCATCCAGATGCTATACCTCATCCAGTGCCACTCTGTGCTCAGCCTGGGTACTGCTCATTCCTTTGGGATTCAGTAACACGTACTTAGGAGTTTGATATCCAAGTTGGACCAGGGTAAAGCTTCAGGAAAGGATTCATGGAGAGGGTATCAAAGGATGATGCTAGGGGGAAGATCCACAGAGCAGGAGCCAGTGGGGTCCCATTCTACTTTCTTAGCTCTTGGTCGCCCTGGGAGATGTCAGTTCTGCCCCACTGCCTAGAGTCAGGGGGCCTCCTAGCTCTGAAGGAAGTCATGGTGTTTGGGGGGAGTCATTGTGGTATTTTTGGGGAATCAAGACAGAGGAGACTAGTAGCTGCTTGCCTGGGGAGGGAGCTAGGCTGGCTGGAGGTGGGAGTGGCCCCTGCTGCTGACACAGACATTCCACAGGCAGAGCCACAGAGGGTTTGTATTGGGAAGGCATTTCCCAAACAGCATCCAGAACCCAAAGTCCTGTGTCTGGATATGTTTAGTGACAACGAGGGGAGATGATGGAGACAGTAGGGTGGTTTTGCAAGTCCCTGGGCTGCCATTTGGGCCAGGCTAGACAGATGTGGGGCATGGGAATGAATGGCCCCACTTGGGCTAGGGTAAGAGCTGGAGTCAGTAGAAGAAGGAGTATGAATGAGAGGCCACCAGTGGTCCCAGATTGTGGGGGCTGAGGTCAGCAGGCATGTGGATGTGGCTACTGGTGGGTGGGGCCAGTGCTGGAGTCCTTTGACTTGTTTCAGGCCAGTCTGGCTGGCTCCCATGACATCTTTAGGACTGATAGGGAAGGACAGGTCCTTCAGGGACCAGCTCTAGACACTGTCACTGACTTAATGTTTAGCCTTGGGGTTTTGGCATTCTTAGAGGCCCCCCGGGGGGTGGTCAGATAGCCTGACCTCCTACTCACGTCTACCCTTCTTCCACAGGAGGGAGGTGCTGCCACTGTCACCCCTTATTGTAGAGGGGGAAACTGAGGCATAGATAGGTGTCATGGCTGGGGACTGGGCATCGGAAAGACAAGTAGGCATGGTGCTGTAGCTGCAGGTGAGAGCTCACACACATCTAGATCTACAAACAGGAAACCAAGAAAGCTAACTTGAAGTGGCAAAATCTTTAAAAAACCCCTTAACCCACCTTCAGTGATACACAGCTTCCAGGAGGGCTCTACTGCCTGATCCTCTCTAAACAACCAGCTTCCAGGAAGGCTACACCACCCGATCCTCTCCCAATGGCCACTACCTGGGGACCAAATACTCAAGGAAAGGGTTTATTTCAGCTTACAATTCTCAGGACACACTTGACGACTGAAGTCTGGGCAAGTCCAACTTGGTAAACTCATGAGTTTTATTGGGGTTACTTACAGAAGTATGGGTGAGGGGTTGCTTACAGAAGCAGAAATGATCAAAGACAGCTGCATCACCAAGGCCCACCCCAGCAAGGTGACAGATCACAAAAGCTGGGAACTTGGAGCACACTGCGCAGCTTGCAGGCAGCTCAACTGGTTGGAGAGTGTCCTTTCCAAGTGCCTCAGTTGGCCTAAGCCTCCTCCAGGCAGCTCGGCTAGTTCCTGCTTTCAAGCTTCTTGGCAGCTCTGCTTCTTCCAGGTGGTTTGTCTTGTCTGAGAGTGACTCTCGGCAATCTTGTTTACTCTTGGGAGGGAGGGGCCTAGTGAATCTGATCAGTTTCAGGGACTTCCTGAGATATTTTGAGTTGTTACTTCCTATCTTAAGGAGTTTACCTATAGGATAGAATGTTTCAATCTTTAAGAAACGGCTACACAATAGTTGCTGGCTGGCTTGTTGTGTTTGCTTTTTTGTATCACCATCTATGCTGGCCGGAGCCTTCCCACATAAATCTTTAATCAAGAAAATGCTCTGCAGGCTTGTCTGCAGGCCAATCTGATGGAGGCATTTTCTCAGTTGAGGCTCATCTTCCCAGATAACTGTAGCTTGTTTCAAATTCACACACACACACACACACACACACACACACACACACACACACACATAAAAACAAACAACAAAACAGGGCAAGTGAGTACGTCTCCTACGTCTAGGGCCTTGAGTTTGGGAGGTGTTGGAGTGTGTTTTGCCTAAACAGGTGTTAGTGTCACTTTGCCACTTGACCCAGGCTGTGGCCCAAAGGAATGCCAGCAGAGGAAGCCCTGACTCATCTCTCACTGGTGAAGTGATTTGAGTTGGAGTGTCTTTTCCTGTCTCTCTATGAGAGATGACTACTGTCTCTACTACCTCATCCCATGCTGGTCTGACTCAGCCAGCCCCCAACCAACCTTCCAGTAGCCAGTGACTATAGAAGTTGGGACCCTAGAGTCTCCATGGGCAAATGGGGTACATGTTAAACAGTAGCAAGCAGTACCATACTATGAGAGTTGCTTGCTATCCAAGCCCGCCCACAGCATGCTTGCTGGGGAGGTTTCTGGAAGCACCCCAAGGCAAGGGCTTGCTGTCTCTGAGATGTGTCACTAGGGAAGGCAGGAGAGGGGGCCTTACCTGGCAGACCAGCAGATCCCAGACAGGCATGTCTGCATTGTCATGCCCCAGCAGGTGGGTGATAGGGCAGGCTGGGCCCTGGATTCCAGACAGGACAGAACAGATGGGACATTGTGGGCTTGCAAGGCTTCTTCTCCCAGTCTCCAGATTACTAGGTAAGGCCACTGCCCAGCAGGGGCTTTTCTCTGCCATATATGGTCAGTGGGTCAGACTATGGGTCATAGACCTTAACAGCTTATAGTCTGGTGGCCCAGGGAGCATGAACCCTTTTATTCCTGGCAGCTGTGGCTAACATAACCTTGTGCTCATTGTCTATCTGGAGTCTTCAGAGAGAGACACTGGTCACTTCCAGGAGAACAGATTATGCTGTTAAGGTGTTACGGCTGCCTCCTTTGTGGGTTGCTGTCAGGAGCTTCCTGGAAGTGGGCACGGACAGTTCTTCTGTCCTCCCACTCTGTTTCAGGGATTCAGCCTAAATCTGGAGGACCTTCTCAACAGGGATCCCCTGATCACCAAGCACCTCATCTTGTCAAGTGTCCAGCTTGCTGGGCGCAGCTCTTTTTCCTTCTTCATTCAGACCCTGGGAAGGAGGGGGGTCTGCCAATGAGGGAGTATCAGAAAAGGTGCAGGCTTAGGAAGGAATCCCCCACCCAAGCTGGAATCCCAGACCTGGCTCGCCATGCAGATACGCTACAGAGTAGCTGGTTAAGGGCCTGGATGTGTGTCTCCTGCGGACCCACGCCTGTGCGTGGGGCTGTTCCTCTTAGCTTGTCTACTCTACGCTCTAGTGTTGTCCTCATGCTGAGGGGTGTGGGGACTCTTTCCAGGCTCTTTTCCTGGAGCCCAGTGAAGGATGGAATAGATTGGGACACAGGGCTTAGGGAGTGAAGTGGTGGTAGCATCCCCATGCCTAGGATTCCCGCTTTGTACTGTGGCCTCACACTGCCCCGCCTCCCCTCGCTCCCCACCAAGCCTCCTCAGCAGGGCCTCCCAGGCTTGCCAGGATGGCTTCATTCTCCGCTTTTGGTTTCTCTTCTGGTTGGCCAGGACACTGTATGTCTATGCAGTTTGTGTGCTCATCTCAGTCTGAAGTTGTGCATCTGTGTATGTCGTGTGTGTGTGTGTGTGTGTGTGTGTGTGTGTTTGTACGGTGGGCCTGTGTGTGCACATGTGTCTGTGGTTTTGTGTGGGTTTGTGTCTCTGGATCATGGTTTGATTGTGAGTGCGCCAGCAGGAATGCATGGAGTGTGCTGTCGGCGGGACCAGCATGGCCCCCTGGGGGTGGTTGGGCGGGTCTAGGAGTGGAGGCGGCTCCCCCTGGAGTCTGAGGATTTGGCCTTTACCTGCAAGGGGTGGAGGGAAAGCTGAAACCATAAAGGCAAAGGGGCGGGACATGCCAGACCCAGAGCTGCTCCCTGCTGCCGCACAGCCCTAGTGCCTCAGAGTTGGAGTGTATTCGACTGTCTGTGTCTGGGCTGGGTGTGCACTGGAGCCTGGAGCTGGAGCCCTGATCTGTGAGCACTGAGCAAGATCCCTGAGCCCAGGCCACCCACCACTCCACAGACCCGGCATGGAGGCATCCCGGGGCTGGGGAGGGCTGGCTGTGCTCTGGTGCCTTGGGCTCCTGGGCAGCCTAGTGAGTGTCACTGGCACTCACTACCGCTATCTGTGGAGGAACTGCTACCCATGCCACCTGAGCCAGGCCGGCTACCCTGTGAGCACCGGTGACCAGAGGCCAGGTGGGCACCCCGGGAACAGGAGTGGGTGGGGTCAGGATGCCCCTCCCTAGCATGCTCCCTTTGTTTCTTTCTCTGTCTTTTATATATATATTTTTTGTTTGATGTGCACGGGTGTTTTGTCTGCATGTATGTATGTATACTATGTGCACGCAGTGACCTCAGAGGCCAGAAGAGGGCGTTGGATCCCCTGGAACTGGACTTACAGACAGTTGTGAGCCCCATGTGGGTTCTGGGAAGGAAATCCTCTGGATGAGCAGCAAGTGATCTTAACTTGCTGTCAGCCCTCCATTTCTTTTTTTTCAAAGTTTATGTCAGACAGTGAGCACAGGGGGAACCAGACCTGGAAGGGTCCAACAGGTGGTCACTGGTGCTGAGACAGGACCCAAATGTGTCCTGAGCAATCAGACCTTCCATCCTGTAACAGCAGGGAGGTCACTTGACTGGAGGAGGCCAGCACTCCTCGCTTCTTGCACTAAGTTTTCTATGTCCCCCTCCTCTGTGTCAGCCACTCTGGAGTCAGGCGAGAAGGGAGATGCTTAGGAACATTTTGGGGTGGCCTGTGTGAGTGTGGCAGGTGCTGTCATTTTGACCCACAAGGCTCTCGGTCCCAGCCAGCAGGGTCACTTAGAGGCTCTGGGCTCCAGACTCCAGCAGCCATGGGTATTAGGATCCTTTTATTCTAGTTCACCCTGGAAGCTAGGATTTGATGCCTCTGAGCCAGCCTCCCTCTGCGTGGCTGTGCAGAGCTTGGAGCTGGGCACCCTCAGGAATGTGACTAGAGGCTGTGGTGTATTCAGCTCTCAAGTGACTCATCGCTCGCACCCCAGGGGGAGGCAAGGGCCTCTGGTGCTCCCTATCAAGCCCTCCTAGACTCGAGATGTCCCTGGGGTGAGTCTCACTCCTCCGTGCCTGAAAGACACCGGGGCATAATCAGATGCTGCTTGTCTTCTCTGCTGTGTCCCTCAACTCCCGAGGGTCCTAAAGCCTCCAACCCTGAGCTGACCTCTTGCTCAGTGGTGAGGCTGGTATGTCACTGCCTTGTGAGTGGCACTTGGGAGCCTGTGTAGCATCAGGAGGTCTCAGTTGGGCATGCCAGGCTTTGGGGAACTTGGAGCCCAGTGCCTGCTCTGAGGCTTTTACAAGGGCAGCAGGAGAAGAAATCTCGTGGAGTATGGTTTTCAAGAGTGAGAACCTGGTGTCTTGTGTGTAGCAACAGGAAACTCTCATCTGGTGCCTGGCAGAGTGGGCTTGCTGGCAAGGTCCCAGAGGTCTCTGTGTTTCCTGGAAGCCACAGTGATGCTTGAGAAAGCTCTGAGGTGGTTTCCACAGAGGCAACATTTGGTGGCTGGCTAGCCTTGACTGTTGTATGTTGTTGGGCGAGGAGCTGGTGGGTTGGGTACAGATTGGTGCCCCTGGTCTCTCCTGATGGCATTTTTAGTGCCTCCCTGCGGCACCACTGGCCTCAGCTTAGCAGGTACTTACAGGCTTACCCAGCTCCCAAGGGAACTGGCCCAGGTTGGCACAGCGATGTTGCCATGTGCCGCAGATCCTGTCACGAGGCTGCCAAGTCCCCAGTCACTGGTCACAGCAGATGGGGGCAGAACTACTTAAAATGACTTTTCCAGTTCCCCCAGCTGGATGACCCTTCCCTGGTACTCTTGGGTTTGCCTGCTACCAGACATAGCCCCTTGAGCAAGCAGGTCCCATTCTGACTCTCAGGTCATGTTAGGGTGCACGCTCTGCTCAGGGCCATTCTTGTTGGGCCAGTAGGAGGGTGTCTGTGCTATAGTGGCATCCCAGCTATCCCTACTATTTTTTTGGGAGCTCTGCTCTTTGGAACTCTCAGGATGGTCCCACTGCAGGCTCAGTGTGACCTCAGCTGCACTGTCTCTGTGTGGAAGTTGTAGCACATTCCTGGGGCACGGGCTTGTGGGATGAGGAAATTCCAGGGAACCTAGCCTCTGAGCATGCCAGGACACAGATAGCTCTTGTGAGCCTGGCCATGAAGATGACCTCCAGCAAGTACTGCTGGGTCAGGAGGCCAGGCTAGAAACTGTGGGCTTATGGAGTAGCAGCTCATGTGACCTGAGTCACACAATAGATTTATCTGTACTCTGTATTTTTTTTCTCATGACCACTCTTTAAGTTCAATTTCCACTTGGTACCCTAAAACAATACAGACGCAGGCTGGGGTGTAACTCAGTTGTTAGAGTTTTGCCTGACATGCACAAAACCATGGGTTCCATTCTCAGTGCTGCATTAAAAACTAGATGTAGTGGCCTGTGTCTGTAATCCCAGCACTCAAGAGGTGGAGGCAGGGGTTAGAAGTTCAGGACTATCCTTGGCTACATAGTGAGTTTGAGGCTGGCCTTGGCTATATGAGACCTATCTCAAACAAAAACAATAAAACTCGACAATTACCTGGTAGTGGTGGAGGTGGGAGTCCCAAAAAGGCTAGAATTGAGATGTGAGCATCAAGCAAACCTGGGAGAACCTGTGTCTTCTCCCTCCTGGTGCACAGAGGCCTGGACTCAGTGCTGACGTGACAGGCCTGTCCACCCCCACCTCCTTGCTCTCTTTGACCCTCCCATTCCCTTGTAAGCCTTGTGGTGGCCTTGTGTTTGTCCAGATAATGCAGGACTCTTCCCAAGTCAATGTCCTCTGTGCAGTCCTGTCTTCAGTTTCCATTTTGCTGAATGGTGTCATGAGAATGGGGATGTGAGCATCTTTAGGGACATTATCTAGCCTACCATGCTAACTTTAAGGACTGTTGAGCCTGTGGCTCCTCAGGTCATAGCTAAAGCTCTACTTGTAGGTTCAGCACCTCAGAGGCCCTCCAAACTGTTTGAGAACTGCTCTGTGCTGCCGCCCTGTGGCCCACTTTGGGATGAAGCAAGCAGGGTCCTGCCCTGCTTTCAGAATGTCAGTTATTTCTGTAAAAGGGGTTTGTCTCGGTTCAGAAGAAGCTTGGCTGCCAGGGCTGAAGGGATGTGTTGGGGAAAAACCCTTCAGTCTGCGATGGACCCGCTGTGTCTAGATTTGGGTTCTAGAGGATGGCAGTGCTGGGGGTGCTGAGAGATTCAGCCCCTGCTCCGTTATAAACTGGCACTCCCACGGTAGTAGGTCCTCCATTTCCAGGAAGCACCTTAAAGGTAGGAAGACATTGAAGCTGGAGTTATTATGCTAGTCCCTCCTAAAAGGCACTTGGGACAATGATAAAGCCCCTATCCCTGCCTGATGTCTCATAGGAGTGATCTGGGACCCTTGTAGGGAGTTGGTTGCACACAGAAGGAGGCTAGAGTAACTGTCCCTGTCTAAAATGACTGTGGAGAACTGGGAGGTATGTGTGATCAGGGAGACCCATGCTGTCACACCTGTGTATGGAGGGCTAGCAGTGGGGTCCTGTTGAGAAACGACTGCCTTGTGCCCAGGGTTCCTTTACAGACTGCTTTCTGCTTGAGAGTCTGTGGTCAGCAGGGCTCCCAGGCTTCTGAGGAGCATGCAGCTGTGCAGACTGACCGTTCCCCTCTGAATGGCCTGGGAGAACTGAGATCCCCTTGCAGGGTTCTGAGAATGGCTGAGAGTCCATTGCTCTTATAGCTTGTTCACCTTACCCACAGTGTTGGGGGTCAGGGGTGGTGTCCAGGAATGCCCAGACTGTGTAGATAGGGTTTTTGTCTCAGACCCGCTGGCTGAGAAGGTCCCTGGCACGTATGTCAGCTGAGCTGTGTGTGCTTCTATGACCTTCTAGGGATTTGAGATCAGGAACCACTCCTCTCTGGACCCCATGAAATGGATGTTGTCACCCTAACTCTTCTAACGTGGGGCCTGAAATCCTTATCGTGCCCTGGCTCTTCTGTCTCTCGAAGTATTTTGGGTCCTCATTAGCACCATCAAGCCTTTGTTTTCAAGCCAAGGACTCATATGACAGTGGCTTTGTGGAACAGAAGCAGGGGCTTGTGGCTTTGTTTCCCTGCCTCTTGTGACAGGTACACAGAGCAGGGCACCCTCTTGTGGCTCCAGGTGAGCCCCTTGCCAGCCAGCCAATTGGCTCTTCACCACATCCCCATTGTTGCCCCGAGGTACCTGGTGGCACTCACCATACAAATTCCAGAAAACCTCCTGGAAGGGGCATCACGGAATGAGGGTCACACTCGCAGCCGACAGGTCTTAGGAAGCACTGAGAAAGAGAAAGGAGGTGCTGTGTGAACAGAGGGGGGGGTACCACTGTCCATGCCTTGAGTCTGTCCTTCACCCTGAATCTCCCCTTGAGAGCCCTCATTGTCTCCTTCTGGACTCCTGGGCTGGTCCTACCCTTGGGGTCGTGTGCACCTGATAGGAAGAGACAATGGCCCATGCTGAATTTCCATTTGGTAGCTCTTCCCATTAGGTCATGCCAGCCATGTAGGATGGGCACTGCCTCTGTCTGGGGTTGTGCGGGAAATAGATGTGGTCTGACAAGGTCTTGGGTTTATGCTTCCATCTGTTTAGTGCAATGGGCCTGGCCTGGCATGTGCCTAGCCAGTAACTCCACTCTCTCTACCTAGATGTGGACGAGTGTCGTGCACACAATGGTGGTTGCCAGCATAGGTGTGTGAATACCCCTGGCTCTTACCTCTGTGAGTGCAAACCTGGCTTCCGGCTCCACACAGACGGCAGAACCTGCCTAGGTAAGTGTCCCCTTCTTTGGGCTCTGAGCCTCTGATGACCCTCACTCTCCAGAGTGTACTCAGGGCTGGGAAGGGGCTGAGGGAAGCCTGAGTGGGCTGGCATTGGACTATGCACTCAGCAGCTTCTTCCTGTGGAGTATGGCTGCCTGGGAGTCCTGAACACACCCTGCAGGGTGGTGCTGCTCCCTCCCCGCTCAGGTAAGGAGGCTGAGGTTTGGATGGGTAAAAAAGTGCATTCCAGGTCTCTGCTCATGCAGGTCCCTGTGTCCCCAGCCTGTGTATGCTCTGCAACTCTGCTGAGTCTTGTTGAGAGATTGAGACCATCTGCAGGGGTTGATCAATCAACAGGGACCCAGGCCTAGCTGGGCTGCCACCAAGACATGGGGTGGGAGACTCCTCGGGCTGCTCTTGGGTGGTAGGGAGGCAGGCTGAGCCTTGGCCCTGTCAACAGAAAGCATTTCTTGGTCTGCAGAACAGGACTTCTCTGGAAGCCTGAGGATGTGAGCTGCAAGAACGGCAAGGGGGAATCAGAAAATGGGCCCCTGGCCCCTGGCTGTCTGTAGGATTTCTGCTATGAGGGAAGGGTTTAGTGGTCTCCTGAGAACACAGAGCCTCTGGCAGCTCAGCTAAAGAGACATCCAGGGTCAGGCAGAGGAAGCTGGTAAGAACAGTTAGCAGCCGTCCACTTCATAGTGCACCCTGGAGACTCTGTTGATCCCATCTCTGCTTCTATGTTGTTCTTGGGGGAAGGTACCCCTACCTTCTACTTTGGAGATCCAGACAGTTTGGGCCAGTTCTGAGCAGCCTGGCCTTGGCTGCTATATGGCTGGCAATGTGCCAGCCCTGGGGGGTTGCACCCCGTACACACATGTCCCAGCCTTTGTCCGCTCTGCTGCAGGAGCCAGGCAGCTGCCCGAGTGAGAAGTAGAAGCAGATGTAGGAATGTTGCCATGTGTTCCAGGGTAGCTGTGATAGCGGAGCCCAGCGACTGCCTGCTGGCCTTTCTGGGAGTCTGTGGCTTGGGCTCTTTAGTCTTGGGCACCCTTGTCAGGTGGGATGCTCTTTAAAGGAAGGTGACGCTGGAGATTGGTGTGAGGGGTGACCCCTGCTGCGGGCTCCCTGTTGGCTTCAGGACTAGGACACTCATTCCCTTGTGTTTCTCCTCACTCTCCATTGATAGTGGCCCTCACTGAGATGCTCTGCAATGGTAGAGGGCCAGGACGGGATGTATCATTAACAGTCAGACAGCAGGGATGCTTCTTAGGCCCAGAGTGACCGGTGGTACTGCTCAGAGGAGCCTTAAGCTGCTGGCCTCAGGAAGCTCAGGAGGGATCCCTTTTACCCTGCCCTGGTCCTGGGCTCACACCACCCATTGCTATGCTGGAGACAGACATGCTAGACTCTGCCCTTGTGGGGCCCCAGAAGGATGGACTCATGGCATGTGTTTATTGTGAATTGTCTACATTGCTCTGGTGGCTGTCCCCGCAACACTGTAAGTGGGTGGGTTCTCGGGGCTTCTGACCCCTCCCACCTGACAGTTGTCTTGCTGGACATTGGTCGGACACGCAGAGCAGTGACCTCAGATTCTCTCTCCCTCCCTCCCTCTCTCTCTCTCTCTCTCTCTCTCTCTCTCTCTCTCCCTCCCTCTCTCTCTCTCCTGGGCTCTATGGAGGATCCAACACAGGCCATGCCACATACTCACCTCCAAGGTCAAGTAGACCAGGATAGGGAATGTATAAGTTCTGCCACTGGTATATTCATATTCTCTCTCTCTCTCTCTCTCTCTCTCTCTCTCTCTCTCTCTCTCTCTCCCTCTCCCCCTTCTCTCCCAAGGTCTCATGTAGCTAAGACTGGCTTGAGCTTACTGTGTAGCCAAAGCTGCACTAAACTTCCGTTCCTCAAGCTTTTGTCTCCCAAGCATCAGGATTATAGGCATGTGCCACCACACCCTGCTCCAAATGGTCTAAGCATAGTAATAAAACACAGAAAGAGTTCCATTTCCATTCTCTTTTTAAATTTTGTTTTTATTATGTGCATGAGTATTTGTTTGCCTGTATGTATGTCTGTACACTATGCGTGTGTCTGGTGCCTGTCAAAGCCAGAAGAGGGGGTTGGATCCCCTGGACCTGGAGTTAACAGATGGTTGTGCACTGCCATTTGGATGCTGGGAACCAAATCCAGGTCCTCTGTAAGAGCAGCCAGTGCTTTTAACCACTGAGCCTTCCCCTGCTCTTAAAAATGTATATTTTAAGAAGGGCTTTGCCGTCAACCCACTATAGTAAGAACATGTCTCCTGTCCTGGCTACCACTCCAACAGGAACAAAGGGGCCCCACCCATGGCTTGGATGTACTCCTGGGGTGCTCTGTCCTCTGTCTCATTTCTGGGGTGATGACTCGGGGAGGGTTTCGGGGAGGGGTACAGCCAGGCCTGGGGCCTTTCTAGCTTTCTGTGCTTGGGCCAGGTCCAGCTCCTTCTTTCCCTGGCCATGGAAAGTAGGGCCTGCCCAGGATGGTGGTTTGGCTGAGGGTCCAGGACTGTCATTCCTACTTTCCCGTGACATTTTGCAGAGCTCCAGAGTGGAATAGCCCCAGGGTGTCATAACACTGCAAGGGGAGCCCTCCTCCTCCCTGTGGCTGGGGTGCTCTGAGTAGCACATGCCTATCCAGTAGCTTTTAATATGACCTAGGCTCTGGCCTTGTATATGGCTGTTTCCTTGTGTCCTCTGGGTTGAAGGACAAATGGGGCCAGTCTGAGGGACTGTGGTTGTCACTGGCTTAGCCCCGGGGCACAGGTGGCCTCTCCCTTCTTCATCTCACACCTGTTGGCTCAGGATGGACACCCTTGGAGAGGGCTCTGCTGCCAACACACGCCCGTGGTGGTCCCACTGCAGAGTTACATGGATCCTAGTGTGCACAGAACTAGAGGAAGGCTACCCAGCCCTGCTCTGGGCCTGTCCCTGCCTGTGTGTATCTGCGGCGTTGGCAGAACCTTCTCTCCCCAGGCATCAGGACAGTAAAGGGCTTTACAAGCCCCAGTCGGCCCCCAAGGCTCCTTCCTGAAGGAGATGCCTCAAGGAAGGTTTTTTGGGACCTGGAGGCTGCTGCTGGCAGCATCCTGGGTCTGGGGCCAAAGCCACAGGCAGCTCAAATGTGCAGACTGAGAGGCTCTTCTGCAAAACTCATCCCCATGGAGCCGCAGATGCAGCTCTGCCCATGTTTCCCAGTCCTTCCCAAACCTGGCAGGGGTTACAGTTGCACAAGGGGTCAGCTTCCCAGCCTTGAGAAGCCTGAGGAAGTCTGGCCTGAGTGGAGCCAGTGGGAGAGGTGGGAAGAGAGCAGCTGCTGTGGTCAGTCTCTTTCTCTGTCTCACGACCCCACCCTGGGCTCTTCACGGGGCAGGGACTGCTTCTGCTTGGCCTTGGGGGAGCAGGCTGAGATGAAGAAAGGGTACCGAGGTTCAGCAGGCCATACTAGGTGTCTCGTCCCAACCCAGAGCTGCCAGGGAAGAGGGCACAAGCCCTGAGCTGGGTACAGAACCCAGCGGGAACAGTTAGGCAGTCACACTGGACATGCAGGGAGATGGCATGCACAGGGGCAGGGTTGGTGAGTGTGGCAATGCTGGCTTGAAGTGGGGGTGGGGAGGGTGGGAGGGGCCCAGTCCTGCTGTCCCTGGGTCGGCTGCAGTGTCACCAAGGCCCAACACTGGCTCTGTGGTGGAGTAGTCCTCCTTACAGGACATATCTGCCTTCTAGTAACTCACCAGATACTTTGGTAAGTGCTCTGGAGGAAGGAAGCTGGGCAGTTCTTGTGAGGATGCAGCTGGGCGCTAAGGCTTGGCAGTAGAAACCTGCCCAGGGTTGAGGGTGTGGTGTGAAAGATGTGAGCTGTGAGCCCAGACGTTGCCTGTATGTATGTATGTATGTATGTATGTATGTATGTATGTATGTATGCATGTATGTATGCATGTATGCATGGTGTGATGAGTCCCTCTGTGCTGCCATCTGTTCCTGCCCCGTCAAAGAGCTTCCTAGGACAGGACAGACTGCTCTGGCCACTGACCATACATGGTGGGGGCTCTCAGCACCCAGAAGCCACACCAGTTTAAGGACAACAGCGATAACCCTGTGACACCACCCTCCAGCTAGCCTCAAACCACCGAGCTGGTCTGAGGGCTGCATAAAAGCAGCTGACGGCTTGGCTGATGGTAGGCAGACCTGGTTCTTGTATAGTCCGTGCTGATGAGTTTAGGGGCTAGAGGCTGGAGCCTAGAGCCACCCCAAGACCCGGTGTACCCGTCCCATCCCCCCACCCCACATGCTGCCAACTGCATGGTACTCATGCTCCGAGGCTCTGAGGCCATGGCTTAGGACCTAAGTGTTCCTATAATACAGGTGCTGCCTTCTGAGACCAGGCTAGTGCCCTTTTGGGGGTGTCATCCATCCAAGAATGTTGTACAGGTTGGCACAAGTAGCCCTCTGTCTTGTAGGAAATGTATTTTCTATGAGGTCCAGGCTCTTCCTCCACAAAACCCGCTCCTTCCTCTGAGCTTTGCATCTCACACCCCACCCTGAGTAGTGTGACTCCTGCTGGTTGTGAGTGGAGTCACAGCCCCGCTAGGTTGGAATTCCAAACTCTTGGATTTGCCAATTGGTCAGTGCTGCTGCCCTGACAAAACACCACACGGGCTTAAGCAACAGGGTTTTATTTTTCACATAGCTGTAAGTCCAAAAGCAAAGTGCCAGCCTTTCTGGTCCCTAATGAAATCAGAGCCCCTCTGTGTGACCACTCCTGACCTTAGTTAAAGCAGAAAGTCTGAACATTGTCATATCGGAGGGCTTCGGCTTGTGAGTTGGGGTGCAGGGACACACACATACATGAAGACTCTAATATAGAGTGTCACCCAACTATAGTCACTTGTGTCTGATCTGGAAGTGGGCAGAGACCTATGTGAGACCTTGGAAATTGTAGGATGGGCTAGGGGGCAGGACTATTGGGTCCTGCAGGATTATACACGGATCACAGACCCCTGCTGAGTTGGGGTGAAGTGGAAAATGGGGTGTGTTGTGGAGCCAGACCTATCCATCCCTGTTGCCTAGGCTGGCCTGGTATTCCTAACCCTCCTGCTTCTATCCCCAGAACTGTGATTCCAAGTGTGTGTGTCACCACCCTGGCTGAGGTGCTTGCTTGTGAGTTTGTACTGCCTGCAGGGAGGCCAGTCCCTGACCTCTGCTCCAAAGGTCTCTCAGCTTTGTTCATGTCTGACCTCAGGCCTGATTTCTAGAACCATAACCAGATGTGAGCTTCTGGCCTTGGCCCTGGCAGAAGTCCCCAGAGTGAGTGTCCTACAGCTGGGCCTCAGTAACTTGAGGGGCCTGGAGATGTCTCCACCAGCCCTGAGGCCCAGGCACACAGACCCTGGCCATTCCCGGAGTTGTGCAGCCCAGCACAGAGAAAAGACAATCTGTCTGGCTCAGATTTCCAGGAATCCACAAAGGATGTGCTGGGTGATGCTGGCCTGTCTCCCTGGTGTGCACAGCTTGGGAGCATCTGTGTGGAGTCACAGTTCTGTGGAGCAGAGGACAGGGATGATTCTGAGGGTGTGAGGCTACACTGAAATTTCAGGTCTTTAATGCCAGCCCATGGTGGACTCATTCATGGGCTGCTTTGCTCATGACCAGATTGGAGATGAAATACCTTCCCTCCTGGTTGGTGGTGCTTCCTGCCGAGGTACCGAGACATCGTGCCCCTCTGTGCCTGCCTGGTCCTGCCAGAATGGACTTCTGGTTTCTATTACATGTCCTGAGTAGGGATGCAGTTGGTGTGGTGAGCACAAGTAAACAGAGCCCCCAGGAATGTGGGGCCAGCTGAGGCCATGTGCATGGGTGCCCAGACGCCTCTGGAGGGAGAGCTGGTATCTGAATAGCTGACTCAGGTGAGGCCAGCCAGGCCTGGGATCAGCATGGCTTCCATCCAATGTAGGGGTCAGAGCAGAGCTGGGGAAGGCTTCAGGTTGGCAGGCTTTCCTCAGTTCTGTAGGAAATTGCTATAGCTTCTCCCTTGATGCATATGCTGGGGGCCCTGGGTGGCCAGGAGTTTGGTCACTGCTTCCCCACGGCTGGCTTTGCCCCAGAGAAGGGGGCTTTCTCGTGCTCTTCTGGGTGTGCTTCACGTGAGGAGAGACCTGTTTCATGAGCCATGTGGCCTTTAAGCAAGCTTGCTTTGAAGGAAGCCCAGCCTTCTGAGAGCCCTGAGGCAGCTCACAAGACCCATGCCGCTGCCAGCACCCAGGCCTTGCAGTGCCGTCCTCGGTGGTACTAATCCCCCATTCCTAGGCAGTAATTAACCACTTCTCCAAACTGAGCCACAGACAGTACTGCTTAAAGTTGACAGTGTTCCCATATCCAGGCAGCATCTTAGGGTACAGCCTGGCCCCCAGAGTGCTTTAGTAATGACTCTTAGGTTTGCTGACACAGCTCTGAGCACTGGCTTTTAGGCAGACAGCCTTACCTCCCTGGCCAGCATTCTTGTGGCTTCCCTCCAGAGTTCAGGGCTAACTTCCTTTAACCACAAGGCCGTTGCCAGAGACTCGATTGTAACCAAATCCATGCCAGGAGCTGGCTGCTATTGCTGGTGAAGCTCAGTGTCCATCCTGTCTGCCTTGCCATGAAAAGCATCTTCCCCATATCCACAGGCCAGCTGGGGGGACAACTGATTTCTTCCGTAGAGTACGCAGGCACCACCAGGCCAGGCAGAGTCTCTCTTCCATGCCCTGCAGCAGTTCAACCAGAAAGGACAGGGTACTGCCCTCTGGGATATGGTCTCTCTGATGACCGATGGCTGCTGGGAAGAGTGGACACTCTGACAGGGTGTGAGGTGTGGCCTGTCCTGGGGTAGGAAGAATTCGCTCTGATTTCCCTCAGGAACTGGTAGCCAGGCCTTTAGGCTGAGGTGGCCATTCATAGAGGCTCCATTCCTGCCCTTCTGTCCTGGCCTGAGGACCATGGTGGTAGGGTGGATCTCACCATGCCTCCTAGCCTGCTGTCAGGAAATGAGCCAGCTGCTTCTCAACAGCCTCCTGGTGTTGTATGTCTTGTGCTGGGGGGATGCTGGACTTCTGTCCAGGTGGACTGATCTACCTTGTATCCAGCCCCTGAGTGGTGAGGGTTCATGTGGGAAGCCATCATTATCAGTTCTTCTCAAGTGAGATTGAGATTCTGCCTTCTTGGCCTGATCGAAGCTCTTCATGTTCTTAGCCATCAGCTCTTGCACTCTGGGAAATGGTGGCTGCCAGCATCAGTGTGTCCAGCTCACAGTGACACAGCACCGCTGTCAGTGCCGGCCCCAGTACCAGCTGCAGGAGGATGGCAGGCGCTGTGTGCGTAAGTATTGTGGAGCTGTGTGTGTGTGTGTGTGTGTGTGTGTGTGTGTGTGTGTGTGTGTGTTGGGGGGGGGCGGGGCAGGACCCAGGGAAGAGCCTGGTGCAGTGATAACCTGGTGGTGGGAGGGAGAGAGGCCTGGTCTGTTGTGGACCTGAGGTGTAGGAATGGTGAGCACTATTGGATGGCATGTCCTCAGGGCAGGAAGTTCAGGATAGAGACAGTACCCCTCATCCCTAGGTGTCCATCTGGGGTTTGGGCAGAGGAGGTAGCCAGATCAGTGTGCAGGACTTTGGGTTGCTTGCATATGAGAAAAGGACTTTGCTAAAGGAGTGTGTGGGGCAGGATCAGAGCCCCTCCTCCAGATGTGGAAATGGGACAGAGCAGGTGCTGAGACTCCCCAGCAGAGTAGGAAGTAAGTGTAGACATGAGGGGGCCCAGGCCAGCCATGTGGGTGGAAGGGTATGGGATCTTAGGGCTGGGGGGGACACAGGGCTGAACGGGTTACAGAGCCAGGGGTGTTGTTATGGAACTCGGGGTCATAGGGCTGAGGGATACACAGGTGAGTTTCACAAGGCTGAGGGGCTCACAGGGTGGAGGAGGAGCACAAGGCCCTGGAGGATCATAGGGTCGGATGATCACATGGGGTCCTTGGGTCAGAGAACTGGGGAGAAGGATTTGGGGCTTCTAGCCCTGGTGTCAGTTTCAACACCTTATCTCAAAGCAAGAACTCTGGGAGGAGCAGGCAAGGCTCACAGCTAGAGCTGACCTGGGCTGGCCACCTCCTTCCTGGAAGGCCCTCTTCTGGCGAGGCCTTGCTTTCTGCCATAGTCCACGTTCCTTGAGAACTGTGACACTCACAAGTCGTGGGTATTGGTGGGGTACTGACTCTGGTGTTTTGATTGAGCCTCAAGAGCTTGGCCTTGGCTATGGAGTCTTCTTGGGGGAACTCAGAGCTACCCACAAGTGGGGGACCACGGCACAGGCTGGAGCAGAGAGGGTTCCTGTACTGAGGAGGCATCCTGCATCTGTCAGTGCCCCTTCCCCATCTCTCCTCTTTGCCTCCACCCCTCTGGCTCTGGTGTGCAGGGAGAAGCCCGTGTGCAGATGGCAATGGTGGTTGCATGCACGTATGCCAGGAGCTCCGAGGCCTTGCCCACTGTGGCTGCCACACAGGTTACCAGCTTGCTGCAGACCGCAAGGCTTGTGAAGGTAGGATGCTTTACCTAGCCCAGCATCCCTAAGGCACCCTTCTGGGTGGGTCTTTGGGTGATCTAGGGTGCCACTCAGTCTCCTCTCCCTGATGGGGGTTATGGGGGGGGGGGGAACAGACCGAAGGAGCTGTCTACAACCCAGTCATGTTTCTGCAGAAGGGAGGGAACTCAGGTTTCTGTTTTAAACACATATCCTGTAGTGCCCACCTAGTACCTGATCCTTAGGACCCAGGAGAGGAGAGCAAGGGAGGGGACAAGGGACCACAGATAAACCCCAGGAAGTGTCCCAGTGAATCAGTGCTGGGCTTCCTCAGGGCAAGTGTTGTCAAATGCATCATTAATTATAGACTACAGTTTGGCATTGGTTTCCAGAATTCCTTCCTTCATCCTGCTGGTTGCTGTTGTACAGCAAGGCCAGGTCTGTGCTCACTATATCCCTAGCTGTGTGCTGTCCTGACTTCTCTGTAGATAGTAGGTCTGGGATGAGCAGCCTTGGGGGAAGTCTGCCCATTGCCCAGTGACTTCACAGTGAGTGCAGTTCTCCTAGGGCTGTCAGAGAGGCAGTGGCCTCCCAAGATGTCGTGCCAGAAGCCCAGGTGCCTGAAGGATAGGGAACATGGATAGTTACATACCCATCTGCACTAGGAAGTCTTTACTGGTACAACAGAAAAGACCCCCTCTGGGCTCAACATGAGACACAATTTGTGTGAACTCCATCCCCAGGAATCTGTCAGGGTGTGCCTGGCAGGTATTGGACAGTGTGATCTACACTAAGCCGTCCAAGCTATGAAGCTGCTAACGTGCCCAGGGATGTGGGGCCACCACCGCTTTTCCCACTGTTGAGAGCCTCTAACGACCCTTTCTCTGTCTCTCTTTTCAGATGTGGATGAATGTGCCGTGGGGCTGGCCCAGTGTGCTCACGGCTGCCTCAACACTCAGGGATCCTTTAAATGCGTGTGCCACACAGGCTATGAGCTGGGTGCTGATGGCCGGCAGTGCTACCGTAAGCAGTCAGTGAGCAGTGGACTGGGGGGACTTGGGGTGCTAATGTGGTGCCCCAAGACCCTAAAGTCAGTTTCCGTTGGGCAGCTCTGGGTGTGGGTGCTCAGGGGCTGGTTAGGGAGGGCTGAACCTTGTCCACATCCCGGCTGTCTGATGTCATCACAGGGATTGAGATGGAGATTGTGAACAGCTGCGAGGCTGGCAATGGCGGCTGCTCACATGGCTGCAGTCACACTAGCACCGGACCCCTGTGCACCTGCCCTCATGGTTACGAGCTGGATGAAGACCAGAAGACCTGCATAGGTGCGAGCTAGTCCTTCCAGGGTGCCCTGCCTCTGCAGCCCCAGGACTCGCTGCTACACCCAGTTTTGGGCTTGTTTGGTGCCGTGACTGGGAAGTTTTCTCTCTCTGCTGCTCTGACTGCCTGGGCTCAGCAGGAGCTGCAGGAGAGCTGATGAGAGTCAGCAGCTCAACTCAATTCTGAGCACTTGCCTTGGCCTGCTGGGCTCTCCCCTGCCTGCCCCTTATAGCCATTGGGTGTGCATATGCGCTCTCTCTCTCTCTCTCTCTCTCTCTCTCTCTCTCTCTCTCTCTCTCTGTGTGTGTGTGTGTGTGTGTGTGTGTGTGAGAGAGAGAGAGAGAGAGAGAGAGATCATGTCCATGTAACTGTTCATGTGTGTGGTTGTGGGTATATACAATTGGATACAGGTATGTGAGAATGTGAGTTTGGGCAGGAGTGAATAACTGCAGATGTGCATGATTTCTTCCAGGTATGTGAGGCTCTGTGGCTGTATGCATGATTGTATGTAGTATGCAAGTGATTGTGTGCAGGTTCACATGTGGTCAGGTAGGATTGTGTATAGGCATGTACACAGGGTTGCATGGCTTGTTGTTGTGGGATTGTGGGAGGATATATGTGTGTCCATGGTGACAACAGGCTCCTGTATATACCCCACAGACATTGACGACTGTGCCAACTCTCCATGCTGCCAGCAAGTGTGTGCCAACACCCCTGGTGGGTATGAGTGCAGCTGCTATGCTGGCTACCGGCTCAACACTGATGGCTGTGGTTGTGAGGGTGAGCACATGCTACTCAGTAGCAGCTGGGTGATGAGGGAAGAAATATCAGGGTCAGCGTGGAGGCGGGCATGCAGTCGGCCTGCTTCCTGCTCTGCTTGTGGACGCTGATTAAGTGCCTGCTGTGTGCTCATGCACACTCATACAATCCATCCTGACCACACAAACTTGCCTATGATCTCTTGCACACCACACACAAGTTGTACATGTAGCTAGCCAGTCTCACAGGTAGCCAGAAGCATGCACTTGTATACAGTCATGTACTTGTTAAATCACACACAGACCATTGCGCCTCCCTCCCTCCTGCCCTCTGGCCTATAGTCATTGGCTCCCCTCATAGGGCTGGGGACATGCTCCTGCCTGTTCCTTAAATGACTCCCCTCGCACATGCCCACTGTCCCTTCATTCTTGTGTGGAAAGACTACTGGAGCAGGCACCACGGCTTGGGGGGTGGTGAGGTTACCAGCTGCTTGAGCACTTGACTCTGTACAGCCAGGATAGGCAGGGGTCTCCGGGCTGACCGTGGGAGCACGACCCCAGCAACCCTGTTTGTCTGCAGATGTTGACGAGTGTGCCTCTGGTCACAGTGGCTGCGAGCATCACTGCTCTAATCTGGCTGGCTCCTTCCAGTGCTTCTGTGAGGCTGGATTCCGGTTGGACGAGGACCGGAGGGGCTGCACCCGTGAGCCTCCCCTAGGCACTGCCTTCTGGGTGTCTGATCCAAGTAGTTCACATGTCTGGCATGCTAGCTGGCTTACCATCACCTCTGTGGGCCCCACGTGGTCCTGTTTCCTGCGGTAGGGGTGGGGCCAGCAGGCTGAGGGAAGGAGGTTGGTTGGGTAAGTGATCCATTGGGTAGGGCACAGTGTTACAGGGGGTCTAGGGCATCCAGTTTCTGTACTGATGTGGTGAGAGAAGAGCCGAGACCTAAGGTGGTGGTGGTGTTGAGTAGAGTATGTGGGCAGCAAAGGCTGAGAGGCCTGTGTGTCTTTCCCCAGCCCTAGAAGAGTCCGTAGTGGACCTGGATGGCCAGCTGCCCTTTGTACGGCCCCTGCCCCACATTGCAGTGCTGAGGGATGAGCTGCCACAACTGTTCCAGGATGACTATGGGGCTGAGGAGGAGGCGGCAGAGTTGCGGGGGGAGCACACGCTCACTGAGAAGTTTGGTGAGGCATGAGCTTGGCTTCAACCCTTGGGCATGGCAGCTGGCAGTCCTGGGCCGTGCTGCCCTACGATTTGGGGAGGCCCAAAGAGGGTCCACACCTCACAGTTTGTACAGCTCATTCAGGGCTAAACTGGCCCCTGGCTCCTAGGGTGGGGTTCCCATATCTCACCTTGGAACTTAGAGGCTAAGATGTCCCTTGTCCTCTCTTCTTTGGCCCAAGGGCCTGAGGCTAGGGGATCTAGCTCTGAAGTCTCTCTCCCCATCTTCCCTCAGTCTGCCTGGACCACACCTTTGGCCATGACTGCAGCCTGACCTGTGATGACTGCAGGAACGGAGGGACATGCTTCCCAGGCCTGGATGGCTGTGACTGCCCAGAGGGCTGGACGGGCATCATCTGCAATGAGAGTGAGGAGCTGGTGGGGTGTAGACAGTGAGCTCCAAGAGTTGTGAGCATCCGTTCTGTATGGTTCCTTCTACCTAGCTCTGGGGAGAAGAATCTGAGTATGTCCACCCTCCCATCTGTCCATCCATGTGCCACGCCCCCCATCTATCTACCTATCCATCTATCTATGCACTCACCAATCTATCCATCTCTCCACACACCCATGTACCAATCCATCTGTCCGTACATCCATCCATCCCATCTATTCATCACCTTATTATTCCTTCCCTCCCCTCCCTTTGATAAGAGTCTACTGACTGTCCCGGCCCTTGTACTAGGCGTGGTACTAGGATGTGAGACATTCTGGGAACTGGCAGAGCAGGGTGTATGGTGCTCCTAGTCAGTCTCTAGGGATCCAATGACAAGCCAATAGATATCTAAGACTATCGGAGGTGTCTATGAAGGAGAGCTAGTAGGCAGGCTTCTCTTGTACAGGTAGCTGGGACTATGAAACCATCTGATGGGAGCAGACCCTTGCTCAGGGATACACAACAATTTAGTAGCTGAAGCACTCTGGAAATGGATCTGTCCAGAGCCTTTCTTATATCTCCCAAAGCCCCCTGACCCAAAAGGCATTAGACTCTTCTTCACACTGTGAGGATCATCTTAATGGGCCATCTGATTGAAAGGGCATTGGATATCAGGATGTAGTCATTGATTAGTGATGTCTGCCATGAGTGTGGTTGGGGCCATGAGGCACAAATACCATATTGGCTGTTGTTTAAAACTGATGCCTTTAATGCCAGAAGGATCGTAGAGTTCTGCTGTTGGTAATCCTGGTGTTCCTGTTGTCCCTCCGTAGCTTGCCCTCCAGACACCTTTGGGAAGAATTGTAGCTCTCCCTGCATCTGTCAGAACGGTGGAACCTGTGACCCGGTGTCAGGAGCCTGCCGCTGTCCCCCGGGTGTCAGTGGAACCCACTGTGAGGACGGTGCGTGTAGCCCCTCTGGGAAGTCTAGAGAAAGAGAAGCAATGTGGAACTTGGTGCAGACTCTTATCCCTCTGCCCCCAGGGCTTCACTAATGTTCCCGGGAGGGAACATTAGTTTTGCCTTGTTGCTCACTTCCTGGGACTTACACATAGAAGGTCGAGACTCCGTTTGATGGGTGGAGACATGTTTGGAATGGATTCCCTGGGGAGGTGGTGAGTCCTTTGGGAATGTTCAAACAGAGCTGGGGATAGCCAGTTGGGATTTGTAGAAGGGATTCTCATCATTTGTAGAAAGGCTTCATGGGGTTATGCTTGACATCCTTATCTAGCTGTAGCTACAGCACTGTGGAGGAATTAGTTTGTGGGAATAAGCTTCTGGGGGGGGGGGGGCTCTAGTATTTCAGTTCTACCACTTTAATTGCTCCTGCTGGAGTGAGAGGAGACTGGAAGAGCCGTAGGTGTGACAGGCTCCAGGTGGCCTTAGGGACATTTGGCAGGTATAGGATCTGAATTTACATCACTTCCCAGAGACTTTTCTCCTGCGGTCTTGGGGGAGGGCCACCAGATTGCCCAGCAATGTATCAGTACAGGTAAAGTAAAGGGGGCCTCTGGGGACAGACAGGCAGATTTTCAGGGGTCGAGACCTCATGGAGCCCTTGTGTTGATTTCCCAGGCCCTGGGTGACCCTTACTTTGTGGCTCCATTCTTCCAGTCTCTGCCTGTGACCCTATATGACCATACCTCTTTGCTGCCTTCCTCTCTCTGTCTCAAATGCCACCTGCCTGTAAGCTAAGGACATTCGTTATTGGATTTGGGGGTCTTTGGCATTGCGGGGTGGTCTTATCTCAAGATCCTGGAGATTGGGACATGGCAGCTTTTGGGGTTTCATTTTCAACTGTCTATATCCCTTTCAGTAGGAGGGACATGGAACAAGAGGGAGGTATTTGGAGAAGGGCAGCCTTCCAGACTTGGGTGTAGTCCTGACCAGATGAGGCCTTTCAACCTCTTTCGGGTAGAGAGGTTGGGCTCAGCATTCTGTGTGGGCCATAAGTTGGGGCACTTAGAGATTTTGCACCTCCCTAGGTGTGTGCTGATGAGTGTGTTCATCTTCCTTCCTTCACTGCTGGTTCTGAGGGACTGGCCATGACAACCAACAGGTGTCACCGGAAGGCTCAGCTTGTGCCCATCGGGCATGGCTGCCACTGTCCCTTGTCCCGGGCACTAGGCCTCTGAGTGTCTCCTCACCTGAGAACCATGTGTGGGTAGGCCAACTGTTCTTTGCAGTTCTCACTGAACTGTTCCCTACAGGCTGCCCCAAGGGCTTCTACGGCAAACATTGTCGTAAGAAATGCCACTGTGCTAACCGGGGCCGGTGCCACCGCCTCTACGGGGCCTGCCTCTGTGACCCAGGGCTCTATGGCCGCTTCTGCCATCTTGGTGAGTTCTGCTGTGTCTGTATGTGTGACTGGGACCATTCGCCTTGTGCTGAGTCTCACACTGTGTGGGAGCACTTTGATGGCCTCTGTGGATGGGTTGGCTTGAGGTTACCGGCTGGGGTCTGTATCAGTCTGTGTTGGTCTCCAGGCCTCTGGTACACTGATCCTAGACTACTGTCACTCCTATCTCTCATCTGGTAATGGAGGAAGCAGGGTCAGACTTCCCAAGAAACTGTGGGATGCTGATCTTGGCTTGTGGAACAAAGCCAACTCCTTAGGTCCTGGCAGAGTCCCCATCTCTGGGTGCACAGACACTCAGGGAAGGAAGGGGCAGTGGATTAGCAGAGAAAGAGAGGGTGAAGGTAGTGTTTGACATTTGTAAAGGAGTTACTTGAGAGGAGAAAGCTAGGATTGGCCCAGCTTAGAAAGTAGTATGATCCAGGGACAGCTCTTCAGCTGTGTAGACCCTGGTTCTTAGCCCTACGTCTCCAGACCACGAGCAGATGTGGTCATTCCTAGAATGCTCTGGGAGGGGGCTCAGCTACAGCAAGCCCGCCAGGGCCACCCTTGCTGCCTCGGGCTGACTGGGGTTAGTGTAGTGGGCAGGCCCCTTATGGTGCTTTGTCTGCAGCCTGCCCTCCCTGGGCCTTTGGGCCGGGCTGTTCCGAGGATTGCCGCTGTGAGCAGTCACACACGCGGTCTTGTAACCCGAGGGACGGCAGCTGCTCCTGCAAGCCTGGCTTCCAGGGGGAGCACTGCCAGTCAGGTGAGTCTCTGGGGGAGAGGGAGATCCCTGAGCTGCTGAGAACCTCACCTCTATCTCACACTTCTGTCTTGCTTCTCACTCTGTAGAGTGTGAGCCAGGCTTCTTTGGGCCTGGCTGCAGACACCATTGCACCTGCCCATCAGGTGTGGCCTGTAACCCTGTGAGTGGCGAGTGTCCCACGCAGTGTCCTCCTGGCTACCATGGGGAGGACTGTGGCCAAGGTGAGTGGCTGTCCCTTGGGGCTCCAGGGATTGGGGTTACTTGTACTGGGGAACTGCAAACATGCACAGCTGGAAGCTGCAGATTCGGAGCCTGGGTGTAAATGGCCCCTTTATCTACTGTCACCTCGGTGGTACTGTGGGTTCTGGACTGTCTCAGAGGTGCTCAGAGGAGGAACTGGTCTGGCTTCCTGGTCCAGACCAGAGAAGCGGCCAGTACCTCTGTGGGACGCCTCACCTCACTGAAGGTCCTGGGAGAGCTTTATGCTGGATGGGGAAGATGGATGAGAAGGGAACAGGAGGAGCAGGTATGAGAAGGGGCAGGGTGGCTGCCGGGGAAGGATGTTTTGGGGAGTCCTAGTCTCTCACTGGGGTCTTGTAGTTAGGTGTGTATGAATGAGGACAGAGCCTAGATGCTCTTAATGACTTGACAGGTAGAAGAATGGGCCTCAAGACTGCTGAGGGGTAGATTAGTGACATGGGTCTTTAGGTGTCACTGGGAGGGAGACCTGAGGCAAGACTGCAGAGCAGGTGACTTGGTACATCACATCCTCATTTGTTGGCAGCCCGGCATATATGGGACTGGACCTTGACCTAGAGGACCAGAGAGGGAGGATGAGGGGCTGTGGCCTATACCAGCAGGGGACATGTGACTAGGTGCCATGTACTGTGACCCTTGATGTCAGGATCTAACCTGTGTAACTTGTGGAATGGCAGGCGGGACACTCAAACACTCGGCTCATGACCAGGAGAGGATACACCCATGTGGTCACAGATCCTTGAGGAAGGGGGAAGGCCCTTGGTGTTTCTGTTGTGGTCAATACAGCTGCTGCCAACAGGTTGGAGAGGTTTGGGCCTCTCCTGGCATAGTACTTGCTGTCTATACCCATTGGTCAGATGAGAAGGGCGCTTCAGGGCCTGAGTGTGCCCATTTTAGGGTGGGCAAGGATAGAGAGGAATGCAGGATCACCAGCCATGCCCTCCTTTCCCTCTCTCTAGGGCAGAAAAGCAGAAAAGTCCCCAGCACCACCCAGCCAGGGACAGAGGTCAGCTGGGCAGAGCCAGCCAAGCTGATCATCTGTGGGATGAGGCCTGGTAAGGGCTCTCAGGTCTCGTTGGCAGGAGAGAATATTCAGGGCTCCCAACTCAGTCTAGAGTCCCCAGACCTGACCTGCTCTCAGGACTCTGTGGCCCCAGGCTGTTCACCAGCTCTGAGTGTCCCTCTTTCCATCCATACAAGCATCCGGGGAGTGGACAGGACTGAGCCTCCTAACAGCCACCCAGAACATGCACACACACACACACCCATGTGTCAGTGTAGACAGACACTTGTAGCCCACCTTCCTCCCCAAACCTATGTCTTCCTTTTCCAGGTTCTATGCTGCTTGCCAGGCCCAGTGAGGCAGCTGTGCAGGGGAGCCCTCTTCCCACCAGTCCTAGGGCCTGCCCCCTGTGCTGAAAGGAAAAGGAACCCCCCTTTTCCTCTCTTTACTTTATTAAGGCCTCCAGTGCCCCCAAGGACAGACCACAGGAAATGATATACATACTTTTACAGAAATGGCTCCCCTTGTTATTAGGTCTGGAAACTATTACTGCCCTAAGCACAAGTCCATGACATGCTCAGTTAGTGGGGAGAACTCCTGAGGCCTTGAGGGGCCACCTCACCAGCAACGTTGGGCTCCCTCCCTGGTTTGTGCTATGTGGTTGTCTCTGTGGGTGCATGCGTGTGTGTGTGTGTGTGTGTGTGTGTGAGCATGCTCGCGTGCGTGCATGCCTCCTGCGTGGATGCCATGTCATGGACCTAAAGCACGCACATGTGCTGTGTCTGTTCCCTGGTGAGTGGCCGCCTGCCTGCTGTACCTCTGTATCAAGCCTGCTGTTTCATCCCAGCGGTCAGCAGAGTGGGCAGATGCTAGGCTGGCAGGAATCCTTCTAAATGCTTCCTAAGTTCCGCCCCCAGTCTCATGCTCTGTTCTCCCCAGGCCCTGAGAGGAAGCACAGAGGTGCTTTACCAAGTGAGGCCACTCAGGGCTTTCCGGTATCCAGGGCTGTTGCAGGTACCAGGGAATGGCCATATGCATTCTTGAGGCCCTGCCTTGGACCATTCCTGTCCAGGACACCCTAATTCCCACACTGCTGTATTCCTTGGTATAACTTGAGTTTCAGAGTATGGAGGGTCCCAGACCTCTGGGGTCCTTCCTTACTCTTTGTAGGGACCAGTTACCATTCTTTCCCACCACACTCCTTTATTCTGCCAGCAGATGGCTACAGCTTTGGTGCTGAGGAGCTGGGTATGAAGTAGAGGGTATAGACTGGCACACCTTGGTTAAACTGGCTAGTACAGGCCCCCTGGATCGACCATCCTGGAGCAGGAATGGGCACCTGCTCCTGGGAGCTCTCCAGGGTCCTGGATGGCCATAGCTTCCCCTTGACAGGTTGCCTGGTCCTCTGGCAGCCCTGCCTCTGCCTCTTCCTATGCCCCAGACTGACCTCTTGCAACTCTCCCCCTGATAAATCCCTGTTCCCATAATCTGTCCTGGTCTCCCTGGGGCTCCAGATGAAACTTCTAGCCTTGATAACTGCACACAGAGTGACTGAAGCCACCTGCTGTCACCTACAGAGTGCCCAGTAGGAACATTTGGTGTGAACTGCTCAGGTTCCTGCTCCTGTGTGGGGGCCCCCTGCCATCGGGTCACAGGACAGTGTCTGTGCCCACCAGGGAAGACTGGGGAGGACTGTGGAGCAGGTGAGTGACAGCTCCAGGAGCCCCAGCCCTGGGCTGTGTTTGAGAATACCGTCCTGGACCACATTTAGGGACCCTTGATCCCAGTCCAAGCTCTATTTGGGGGACCCCGGTCTGGACTACATTTAAGGGCCCCTGATCTGAGATCTGGTCTCCCTGGGAACCTCACCATAGATTATTTTGGAAGCTTAGCCCTGACCATGCAGTGCTAGGCTCCTTTATAGTAGCTTCGGGGGCTCATGCTGGAACAGGCTGGGATATGGAGGGTGTCTGCAGCTGCCCAGCAAGCCTTGGCCCTACGCTGTGACCTCCTGTACCATCAGCTCCCTGCATGGTGTATTTGTCTCCCTAGCAGGCTCCTTATTTTGCCATTGAACTGTCCCTGAGGTTGGGTTTACTTATCTATGGGTGGGTGCCCTGCAGCCCTGAGGTTCTGAAGCCTGCCTCTCTCCTTGGCAATCTTATATGGAGACAGTGGTCCCTTCTCTGGATTGTGGCAAGAGGGACCTTCAGTGATGTGTCAGGCACACACTAGTGTGCCCACTAGGGTACTAGGGAGAGAATAACTGACCCTGGGAGTGGGCTCTAGATTGTCCCGAGGGCCGTTGGGGGCTTGGCTGTCAGGAGATCTGCCCTGCATGTGAACATGGTGCCAGCTGCGACTCTGAGACTGGAGCCTGCCTGTGCCTCCCTGGCTTTGTTGGCAGCCGCTGCCAGGATGGTGAGTGTGGCTGGTGTCTGACCCCTGCCCGCAGCCCTGGGTGGGCACAACAGGCTGCCATGCTCACCCTCTTTACCACCAACAGCTTGCCCAGCAGGCTGGTTTGGAACCGGCTGCCAGATGAGGTGTGCTTGTGCCAATGACGGACACTGCCACCCAGCCACTGGACGCTGTAGCTGCGCCCCTGGGTGGACTGGCCTCAGCTGTCAGAGAGGTATGTGGGTCCTTTGCCTGTCCTTCGTCCACTGGTCCCTTCCTTGCCCCTGTCCCAAGATGCCCTGTGTTCTGACCTGGCTGTGGAGCTCACCCAAGATGACTCTGAGCTCTGTTGCAGCCTGTGACAATGCACATTGGGGGCCCGATTGCATCCACCCTTGCAACTGCAGTGCAGGCCGTGGGAGCTGTGATGCCATCAGTGGCCTGTGCCTGTGTGAGGCTGGCTACGAAGGTCCCCAGTGTGAGCAGTGTGAGTACTGGCCTGGCACTTGTACCTCTCTCTCAGGGTGCACACAGATGTGCACATGCATACGACCACATACACAGGAACACTTGCATATGCACATACGCGTGTACACATTTACCTGAGTATTCTAGTGCATATATACCATACATGCACAGGTGCTGTCTCCTACCTGCCAGTGGCAGACTTAAGGCTCACCTGGAGTAGCAGATGGGGAGCTGGGGCTGTCCCAACCTGGGAGGAGAGGAGGGACCCTTGGCCCCTGTATGTATACTTCCAAGGCTTGTGGATGGGCTGTGAGTGGGTCGGGATAGCTGGTTTTAGGGGCAGCCCTAGGTGAGATCCTATGTGGGCCCTGAAGATGAGGTCTGGGATTCTTACGTCCCATTTGAGGAAAGGATAGGAGGAGTGTATGGTAAGGCCAGGTGTCCCCACTGTCGGGAGGGGAGAGCTTTCTTTGTCAGTCGGGCCTTTCCCCCTAGTCCTGGGCTCTGGCCAGACTCTTGGTGTCTGAGCCAACCGTGGGCTGGCCTTTGTGTCTCAGTGTGTCGCCAGGGGTACTTTGGACCTCGCTGTGAGCAGAAGTGCAAGTGTGAGCATGGGGCAACCTGTGACCATGTCAGTGGAGCCTGTACCTGCCCAGCCGGCTGGAGGGGAAGTTTCTGTGAGCATGGTAAGCTGGGGGCAGGCTGGGGTGTGAGCACAGTGAGCCGGGGGCAGGCTGGGGTGTGAGCACAGTGAGCTGGAGGCAGGCCGGGGTGTGAGCACGGTGAGATGGGAGCAGGCTGGGGTGTGAGCATGATGAGCTGGGGGCAGGCTGGGTGAGCTGGGGGCAGGCTGGGGTGTGAGCACGGTGAGCTGGGGGCAGGCTGGGGTGTGAGCACAGTGAGCTGGGGGCAGGCCGCGGTGTGAGCACAGTGAGCTGGGGGCAGGCTGGGGTGTGAGCACAGTGAGCTGGGGGCAGGCCGCGGTGTGAGCACGATGAGCTGGGGGCAGGCTGGGGTGTGAGCATGGTAAGCTGGGGGCAGGCTGGGGTGTGAGCACGGTGAGCTACGGGCAGGCTGGGGTGTGAGCATAGTTAGCTGGGTACAGGCTGGGGTATGAGCACAGTGAGCTGGGTACAGGCTGGGGTGTGAGCACAGTGAGCTGGGTACAGGCTGGGGTGTGAGCACAGTGAGCTGGGTACAGGCTGGGGTGTGAGCACAGTGAGCTGGGTACAGGCTGGGGTGTGAGCACAGTGAGCTGGGTACAGGCTGGGGTGTGAGCACAGTGAGCTGGGTACAGGCTGGGGTGTGAGCACAGTGAGCTGGGTACAGGCTGGGGTGTGAGCACGGTGAGCTGGGGGCAGGCTGGAGTGTGAGGACGGTGAGCTGGGGGCAGGCTGGGGTGGGCCCTGAGTGCAGGGCAGGGTCCTCTGGCCTCCGGGTCCCTTGTCAACGTCACTTCTGTCTGCAGCCTGTCCTGCTGGCTTCTTTGGGTTAGACTGTGGCAGTGCCTGCAACTGCTCTGCTGGGGCCTCCTGTGATGCTGTGACCGGCTCCTGCATCTGCCCAGCTGGCCGCTGGGGCCCACACTGTGCCCAGGGTATGTAAGGGGCCTCCGCCTGGTACTGTAGGAGCATGGGTTCTTCGTGTGGGGAACACCCCTCGGGCCCCTTCCTGGCATTCAACTGAGGGCACAGCTCTGCCCATGAGACCCCAAGCGTCCATCCCTTTGTGGCTGCCCTGCTGAGCGGTGGCCCCGAGACACTGGCAGCTTTGCTCAGCTCCCTGGCACCTCCTGCTGTAGTCTCTGGCTACGTCCCTGACGGCTCCTCTCCCCTTACAGCTTGCCCACCCCTTACCTACGGGCTTAACTGCAGTCAAGTTTGTACCTGTTTCAATGGGGCCTCCTGTGACCCTGTCCATGGGCAATGCCACTGTGCCCCTGGCTGGATGGGACTCACCTGCCTACAGGGTAAGCCGTGCCCAGGAGTTCAGGGTCCATCTTGGGTAATGGCCTCTCCGTGGGCCCATGGAGGGATGGTGTTCATGGGATGCCAGGGTAGGAGCAGGGCTCGCCTGTCAGCATGGCCTTTTGGGGAAGTTGGAAGGGAGCTTGACTATGTGGCCTTTAGTGTCATGCTCCTAAGGGCAGGTTGGTGGGTCCAGGACAGGCCTGGGCTTGGGCATCATAAAACCAGCCCTGATAAGATTCCGACTTGAAAGTCAGGTTGGGCTTTGGGGGTGTGTGGAAACAGAACTCCAAAGCTCTCTGCTGGCTGGGCGCTGAGGCTTGCTTCTCCTTTCTGGGCCCCAGCCTGCCCCACTGGGCTGTACGGCAAGAACTGTCAGCACTCCTGTCTCTGCCGAAATGGAGGGAGCTGTGACCCCGTCTTGGGCCAGTGCACGTGCCCAGAGGGCTGGACCGGCTTGGCCTGTGAGAAAGGTGAGCTGGCTGGGTAGTAGACATGCCCTCAGGCCTAGGAGGACTTTTTTGAGGGGGGCAGCACCCTGGGGTGGGCTAGGCTAGTGTCTCTTGGACAGAGCCCTAGCTCAGAAAGTCAGACCCTCCCTCCCAATCCCTGCTTTTTCAGAATGCCTTCCTGGACACTACGGAGCTGGCTGTCAGCTTAGCTGCAATTGCCTTAATGGGGGCATGTGCGACCCGCTCACAGGCCACTGCCTCTGCCCAGCTGGCTGGACTGGGGACAAGTGTCAGAGCCGTGAGTGGGTTCTGGGAAGCTGGGAGGTTCTGCCAAGGGTGACCCAGATTTTTACTCCATGCTGAAGATACGGGACAGGCCTGGTTCGCACCAATGTGACCCAATGTGGCCCACTGTTAAACGGGTTCAGGGCCTCCGGGCTGTACCTAAGAGGCCACCCTGGTAGGCTGGTTTGCTTCTATTTTGGAGAGAGGGGTGTGCCTCATCTCAAGGCTTCAGAGAGAAAGCCTTGGTCTCTGGAATTGAAGCCTGTACTGCCCAGGGCTCCATGACTGCAGGATGCTGCCCAGGCTGTGGCTTTTGTGCCCATGGTCCTTGTTCACCCCTCCAGGCTTTGAGCCCCCTCAGAGTCTGGACAAGTGGACACTGGGCTGGACACTGCCTGGCTCATCCTCATTCTAACCTTACTGGGTCTTCTGTTCACTGGCTCCCCTTCCACATAGGCACTGTCATTTGCAGACCCTGCCTAGAGAGCCCCTTGCTCAGACCCAAGCCTGGGGCTGCTGATGCTGGTAGGCTGAGTTGGGATCCTCAGGGGGATCCAGTGACTCTTCAAAGCTTCTGGTCCCAGCCTCACCTTTTCCCTCGACTTCCAGGGCGAAGGCCCTGGGGCTGTGATTTCCAGCTTTCCTATCTGTCTCTCATACTACAGCCTGTGCCAAGGGCATGTTTGGGGTTCACTGTGAGGAGCACTGTACCTGCCGGAGAGGTGCCACCTGCCACCATGTCACTGGGGCCTGCCTCTGTCCCCCAGGATGGAGGGGCTCACACTGTGAGGATGGTGAGGACAGACAATAGTGCCTGGATCCAGTTGCCGGGAGGGAGCTGGCCCTGCACAGCCACCTCGGTTCCCCACTGCCCCCTTCCAGGAAAGCCTACCTAATTCTACCCTTCCTGCAGCCTGTCCATATGGCTGGTTTGGAGAGTCCTGTGCCCAGCGTTGCCACTGCCCACCTGGTGCCTCCTGCCACCATGTTACTGGGGAGTGCCATTGTCCACCTGGCTTCACTGGACCTGGCTGCGAGCAGGGTAAGTGCTCTCCCTAACATCTGCTTTGTGGAGAGGGACAACTGGGGGATTCCCAAGGGCAAGGCCAGGGCTGACCCTACACAACTTATACCCAGCCTGCCAACCTGGCACCTTTGGAAAGGACTGTGGGCACCTCTGCCAATGTCCTGGTGAGACCTGGGCCTGCCACCCTGCTTCAGGGGCCTGCGTATGTGCTGCTGGTTACCATGGCACTGACTGTCAGCAACGTGAGTGCTGCCTCAGGGGACCTGGGGTTCTGTCTGCCATTCTGGTGTGCAGGGTGGAGGGGAGCAGTTCACGGGGTTGCCATGCCATGTTCAGGGGTGCTGCATGTTTGACTCCAGCCCCCAGCGTATGTCACAGACCCTCTTTCTCCCTGCAGGATGCCCTCCTGGGCGCTATGGGCCAGGCTGTGCACAAGTTTGTAAGTGTCTCAATGGTGGTTCCTGCGACACAGCCACGGGAGCTTGCCACTGCCCTGCTGGGTTCCTTGGGGCCGACTGCAGCCTTGGTGAGAAGCCAGGTTGCAGGGCTCGATGGCTTATTGTTGAATTTCTGGGGAAGGGGGTGGGGCCCTGTTGGCCAGCCTGTGAGAGGACAGCCCCCTGCCCACCTGCTTCCCTGATTCTTGGGTCCCCCATTGCTGAACTAAGGTAGAGTAGCAGTGAGGGTGTACCCTGGGGCATCAGTGTGATCCCAGAGGGCCCCAGCCTTCTGGCCAGCTCTGTCCCAGATATATGCCAGACACTGAGTACAATCCTGTGGCCAAGCGTCCTGCCCAGGAAAGGGCCTTTCTCCTGACTCACGTGGGGACTTCCTCATTTGAAATCCAGGTGGAGCTGGGGGTGTTGTGTCAATGTGTCTCTGTAGAGATGGCCTGGGACCCAGCTCCCAGCAGAGCCTTTTCATGGAGGGGCATGGGAATTGGTGGTGTGCCCCTGTGTCTCCTGTCCCGTCGTTGGGGTTGGTACAGCCTCTGGCAGAGCCCAGGTGGAAGCAACTATTACCCGCCCTCTCCACAGCCTGCCCACAGGGTCGCTTCGGGCCCAGTTGTGCCCATGTGTGTGCGTGTGGGCAAGGGGCGGCCTGTGACCCTGCGTCAGGGACTTGCATCTGTTCTCCTGGGAAGACTGGAGTCCACTGTGAACATGGTGAGTGTCTGCCAGGGGCTGGGCACATGCACAGTTCACCGACGTGTCATTGAGTTATGGAGCAGGCTGCTGGAGTGAACCCAGCATGAGGGGGTGTGCCGTTCCCCAGGGACGTAGTCACACTCACAGCCACTGGGTTCTCCAGAAACCTTGGGGCTGAGAAGCAGAATCCTCACCATGTGAACAGCCTGCCCTGCTGGCAAATAGGTCATCTCGTGCCAACTCAGGCCCCGCCCACACAGGCCTCTTGAGACTTGGTTCACTCAGTGGCCTGTTCATGTCTCTGGCCAGTGGAACCCCCTCCTGAGCCTGGTACCTGCTTGCGTCCTGGTGATGTCTTCTTGGAAGAGTATCCTTTCTGCCAGGCCCAGGCCGGGGTACCCAGCAGACATAAGAAATGGGTGGACCAGGGGACAGTGGTCATGGCCCACACTTGTGTCAGTGTGCCCCGCCCCAAGGCCACGCACACAGCTCTTCCCTCAGTCTCCACAGACGGCTGCTCTCGGAACCCTGTTTCTCAGCCTGGTGCTCCTAGGACTAGTGTAGTCAGAAGCCCAAGGCCAGGCTACAGCCAGGATGCCACCTTGTTCACTCCTAGGAAAGACAGCAGTGTGGGCAGGCAGTGTAAGGTGGTCAACAGGCCACCTCTGAGTCCACGTGTCTGGCCATGCCTGGCCTGGGGTCTCCAGGACACACATTCTCAGCCCTGAGGAAGTGTGATGGGAAGCCTTCCTGACTCCTTGCTGGCTGTGCAGGTGCTCACAGTCTCCTGAAGACTGTGGTCTGCTTTATCTTAGAGTGGCCCTCAGACCAGACCTGGTGCTGGCCGCCCCAGATGCCGAGTGAAGAGTGGACGCTGTGAGGACAAAGGCCAGCACTAGGCAGCTCAGGAAGCGTTTGTTGAGTGAATGCCCGTCTGTGTGGGGACATGTCCTAAGATCATGTCCAACCCTTGCTAGAGTTCTCAGCTGTGTCTACCCTCTGCCCCTAGGGTGTCCCCAGGATCGGTTTGGCAAGGACTGTGAGCTCAAGTGTGCCTGCAGAAATGGGGGTCTGTGTGATGTTACTAACGGCAGCTGTTCCTGTCCCCTGGGCTGGATGGGGCCACACTGCGAGCATGGTGAGTTTATAGGGGCAGCTGGCCTGAAATGTCCACGTGAATATTGAGCAGGGGGGGCCTTGCTCTGGACCCTGAAAAGGATGCAGAGTTTAGGGGTCTGGGTGGCTGTGTAGGGGCACTGAGTCAGGTGCACTTAAGAAACCTTTGTCCGGGGGCTGGAGAGATGGCTCAGAGGTTAAGAGCACTGGCTGCTCTTCCAAAGGTTCTGAGTTCAATTCTCAGCAACCACATGGTGGCTCACAACCATCTGTAATGAGATCTGGTGCCCTCTTCTGGCCTGCAGGGATGCGTGCAGGCAGAACACTATATACATAATAAATAAATAAATCTTTAGAAAGAGAGAGAGAGAGGGGGGAAGAAAGAAAGAAAAGAAAGAAAGAAAAAGAAAGAAAAGGAAGAAAGAAAGAAAGAAAGAAAGAAAGAAAGAAAGAAAGAAAGAAAGAAAGAAAGAAAGAAAGAAAACCTTTGTCCTAGGGATACGTGCAGGCAGAACACTATATACATAATAAATAAATCTTTAGAAAGAAAGAAAGAAAGAAAGAAAGAAAGAAAGAAAGAAAGAAAGAAAGAAAGAAAGAAAGAAAGAAAACCTTTGTCCTAGGGATACGTGCAGGCAGAACACTATATACATAATAAATAAATCTTTAGAAAGAAAGAAAGAAAGAAAGAAAGAAAGAAAGAAAGAAAGAAAGAAAGAAAGAAAGAAAGAAACCTTTGTCCTAGGGATGTGTGCAGGCAGAACACTATATACATAATAAATAAATCTTTAAAAAGAAAGAAAGGAAGGAAGGAAGGAAGAAAGAAAGAAACCTTTGTCCTATTCCTGCACAGCCTGTCCTGCTGGGCGCTATGGTGCTGCCTGCCTTCTGGGGTGTTCCTGTCAGAACAGTGGTACCTGTGAGCCCACCACGGGTGCTTGCCACTGTGGCCCTGGCTTCTATGGTCAAGCTTGTGAGCACTGTGAGTGGGGCTGTCCCCTTACCTTGTCCCCACACCATCTAGGCCAGTCCTGGTTCATGAAAGCAATGGCCACCTTCTTGGTCATTGTTCATGGGGAGAGATGGGATGACCCTGACCAGGCTGGCTCCTTATGCCTCTGCTTGTCATGTGAGCCCTGGCTGGGATGCTGGAGTATGGTGGGAGCCAGGAAGGAGGGAGAATAGGACATTCTGGAAAGGGCCTCTCTCAGCTCTTGGATTTGGTCCTTTGCTGACTCTGGGAAAGCTGGGGGTTTCTGCTGCCTCCTGCCCTTGACTCATTCTAACCAGGGTCCTCCTTCAGCCTGCCCCGCTGGCTTCTATGGATCTGCTTGCCAGGGAGTCTGTGAGTGTCAACAGGGAGCCCCCTGTGACCCTGTCAGTGGCCAGTGCCTCTGCCCTGCTGGCTTCCATGGCCAGTTCTGTGAGAGGGGTGAGTGTCAGGCCCCCACCCAGCCCCTTTACCCTGTCCTTGTCTTGTTTAATTCGGGGAAGGGAACAGAGCCCATTGCCCCCACCAGGGTGCAAGCCAGGCTTTTTTGGAGACGGCTGCCGGCAGCGGTGTAACTGCAACAAAGGTGTGCCCTGTGATCCCATCAGCGGCCTCTGCCTTTGCCCACCGGGGCGCACAGGAGCTACATGTGACCAGGGTGAGTGGAGGGGCCTATCCAGGATGGGACCTGAGGGTAGGTTTCCACCAACAGCAAATATCAAATCATGTGGGCTGGGTCCCTGCATGCCAGGCTGCAGACCACACACTGCCTTTCTAAGATCTCTGCTCCAGTCTGCATCCTTGGTGCTGTTGGCAGTGGCCAGAACACGACACAGGCACCCATTGCAGCTGCCAGTGTTAGGCCCTGTTCTGTGGTAGTCTAGAGTCTGGGGACTCTACCTGGCTGTCCTGAGAAAGGCCCCAATGAGGTGGAAATATGTCCCTGACTTATCAGTCATGGCCATAACCCCTTCAGACCAGAAGGAGGATGGGGCTGTCCTGATGGGGGTGCAAAACTGACCTTATGTCTTTTGGATTCATGCAGCCTTGGGGACAGCAGCTGTGGCTACTCTACACTGCCTCACCAACCCAGGCACTAGGCAGGAATGTGTGCCCAGGGCTTGTGGCTGGTGCTTTTCCATGGTTGAGCTCATGGTTATAGAACACAGATTTTTTAAAAGTGGGTAGGAACTGTTATCCTTTTCAGAGGAAATGGAGCCCATGGTCTTCTCTACTTCCCCAGAGGACCTCATGACACCTGGGCTGTCTACCCATGTCCAGCAGATGGGACGGTTGTTTATGCTTCTCCTACCTCCTGCCCCTACAGATTGCAGAAGGGGCCGCTTTGGGCCTGGCTGTGCCCTGCGCTGTGACTGTGGGGGTGGGGCTGACTGCGACCCCATCAGTGGGCAGTGCCTTTGCGTGGACAACTACACAGGGCCCACTTGCCGAGAAGGTAAGTCGGGTTTCCAGGGGAGGAACTGAGACTTTCCTGTCCCTGGCCAGGAACCCACCCCTTGTCCCAGTACCGCCACCCAGTGGTGGAACAAGACCGGTCAGTGAGAAGTTCAGCCATCCCTTCCTGGCACCCAGAGTCCACACAGCGGGTGGTGATGAGTAGGCCTCAAGCCGCTTCCCCTGGGCAGGAACGGGTTGCACTGCCAGCCCAGAGCACCAGCCCTTTCCCTGAAGTGACCTGCAAGTTGCAGCAGGAGCTCACAGAGCCATATGCAGGCAGGGCTAGGGATTCAGTCTGGGTGGGTGCTGTGTGCCCATGCATCTGTGAGCAGCAGTGTATGCACGTACACCAGTGTGTTGTGAGCTAGTGCATGTGCACATGTGCCAGTACATTGGATTAGCGACACAAGCATGTGAGGCAACTGTGCATGTACCGGTATATGTGCATGCACTGTGTGTGTATATGCTCTTGGTGTGTGTCTGGGGGGGGTACTTCAGATAAATGTCTTCCTGACGTATGTGTGTTCCTTCATGGTGTGTGTGCTCAAGGGACATGTTCTATTGGTTGCACACGGGCTTTAGGTATGAATTCTCTGGGTGGGTACGTGTTCCATGTGTACATTCTTCAGGTATGTGTGTGCTCTAGGTATGTGTTTCCCAGGTGTGTGTGCTCCATGTGTACGTGGCTTTAGGCATACATGTGTACCCACTTCTTTGTGCACCATGTGCATATGCTTGTTCCAGTGACCTCTATGCACCAGGTATGTGTACCGTGTTGAATTCAAGTACATGTGCTACAGTGCATGCCTGTGTCAGGCATGTGTGTTTCCAGTACATGTGTGTGCACCAGACACATATGTGTACACATGCTTTATTGTATGCTTGTGCCTGTGTGTACTGACAGGCAGAGCTGAGGGAGTAGTCCCTTGATCCCTAAGTCCCTGAGGCTCTGTGGGACCACACCTCCCATCTGCAAGGCAGAACTGGTTGTACTGCACCCCTGTGAATAGCCCAATCCCCTATGGCATCTCCAGTTGGCTCCCCAGGCCCAGGCTGCTGAAGGTGCCAGGAAGGATCTCTGTGAGGGAGGTGGGAGGCCAGCTGTGGTGCTCTGCAGGGTAGGACATGGTAGAGGTGAGGGCAGACCAGGAGTCCTCAGCTGAAGCCCCGCAGTGTAGACTGGATACTGTGTGAATCATTTTTAGCCTCTCCAAGATGATCACGGCCTCAATCTGTTAAGAGCCACGCAGCGAGCTGTTAGGGTCAGGTTGCAATTTTCTGACTGGTGTCTGGGTGCATAATGCTATCCACAGTGGCATCTGGTGGTCAGATGTGGTACTACACCCTAGGACCTCAAATTCCAGAACCTTGACATTTAGCTGATCTTTGAGAACTGGGCTGTGGGGAGGGCATTGTTGGCCCCTAGCAGTCCTGGGATAGCCCTTTTCCCTGGGTGGGTTTGGCTTAACCTTGGGTGAAGCTTTCCTGTCTCCTACCCTTCTTGGAAGTTGTAAGAGTGAGAGCTGGGCAGACCCCCTCCCCCACTGCTTACATGGGAGTGGGATGGAGAAGGTTATGCTGGTAGATGTGTGGGGTTCCTATGGACATGGGTGATTGATGCCTTACTGGCCCATTACTAGTGTCTACTCAAGTGTACAACATGAGCTGTCTATCACCCAACTCCCTGGGAGCCCAGAGTTCAGGTGGAGAACACGCTTGCCCGGACGCTGCTCTCTGGTTAGGACCATAGGAATAGTCCCGCACAATGATGAATACCTTTGCTTCCCTGTGCCTTCAGAACCTGGATATTAAAGATGAGGCTGGACCACGGTGGGAGGGGGATGGGCTGTTGCTTTTGCTGGGCTTAGCTAATAAAGGAAGAAGGTCACCACCTTCTGCCTGGAATTGGCTGTTTTGAAGATTCCCACCTTAACTTGTTGCTGACCCTCTGTTCTTCCTATGTCCCTAGTGGCTACACAGCCATCCCCCAGCAGCCCAGCCCCCCAGCAGCCCAGCGGCAGGACCATGAGGCACTAGTTCATGGAATCCCCACGGAGGACCACTACCATGTTCCAGCCCAAGGCACTGAGAGGACATGTGTGGACCTAGGACTCCTGGTTCCATACCTCTTCTGGAAAGCTATGGATCTCTGTGGAGGGCTGTGGAGAGCCTCGAGGTCACGGGGAAGAAGGCCTCAAGTGGACACAATGAACCCAGGGAAGTGGACCAGGCCTCAGGCCACTGTTTACATGGGAACCCTGCAGGCTGTGCTGAGGAATCCTGGCCCTCTTTAGGGACCTGGGTTGGGACCAAGGCAGGAGTTGGCAAGGCCCCACCTGCCTGGCAGGTCCTTCTGGTGCTAGGCCATGGACTGCTGCAGCCAGCCGACTGTTTACCTGGAAACGTAGTCCAGCCCGTATTTATGTAAAGGTATTTATGGGCAGCTCCACTTGCCATTGTGGCCCCAGGTCAGCTGGAAGCTACCCCATCCCAGAAGCGTGGACTCAGGCCAGTGGGCTGTGGGGTCTCCAGAGTTTTGTAAAGTCCTGAGTTAAAGGCACAGTGGTGTCCTCGTGGCCTGGGTTTTTGTGCTTTTCATGGACGCTATGTGGGTCCTTCCAAGAGCAGCTGGCATGAGGGCTCTTGGATGGGAGCCTCCCCAGTCACGGAGGCCCAGGTGGGTTCTGTACCCTCTCTAAGACAGGTGCCAACCAGTCACATTGGGATTCTCCTGGCTTCCAGCTCTGGGGTCATGAGGCAGCTTCTAGCCAAGGTGAATTGTCCTAGAGAGGATGCTGGTGCCTAAGACACCTCCAGAGACCTAGCAAGTGGCTTCCTGTAGGAAGAATGTCTGAGAGGGAGCAGGGCGGGGCTGGCGTGGAAGGGAATCCGTGCTTAACCCAAACAGTTCACCCCTGCCTCAACAGGGGAGGGCCAGGCAGCCTCACAGGAGCCAGGGCTCCCTGTGGATCGAGGCTGACACCACAGGTGTAGCCCAGAGAGGAGCTGCAGGAAGGGTGGGGAAAAGGCCCAAGGACAGCAAAAACTGGGGGAGGGCTGGACTTAGACCCACCGCCCACCCAGAGTCTGGGTAGTGGCTGCCTCTTCCCCCTCTCCCACAGCAGCCCAGGCAGCTGAAACCCCCCGGGATACTACAAGGGCTCCAGAGGGATGGGCAACAGTGGGGCCGCGTCAGTAGGGCCACTGTACACAGACTTAAGTAAAGGGGACAGAATAGTGAGTGGGGAGTAGCTTGCAGGCAGTGTGGGAATGAAGGAAGTGCCCAGAGGGAAAAAGGATTAAGAATCAGACAACAGAAACTCTTAAGGGAAAGACTGGCAGCCAGGAGATGGTGATGTTCTGTCATTGGTATTGAAAAATTAAATTTTATATCCAGCTAAACTGTGGCCATGCCCACAGGCTCACCCATGATTCTAATGTGAAAATATCCCTGGGAAGAGCTCAGGAGGGAGCCATGGGAGAGCACGCAGGACATTTCCTACACTGTCATCATGAGGAGAACTGAAGTTGGCCTTCTAACCCACAAGTCAACCCCAGACTGGTTCACCATGGGGGAGATGAAAGGGAAGTTAGAGACGGGCATCGCTGGTCCTGTGAGTAACAGGCAGGGAGGCAGCAGCTGCAGCCAGCATAGTGGTAATGGAGTGGTCCCCTGCCAGCCCTCCTGAGGACCGGGGTCTACCCAGGGGCGGAAAGGGAGGGAGAAATAGGGAAGGAAAGAGCAGGCTAATGGGATCTAAGCAGACAGAGGTCCAGACTATACGATCTTAGAGGGCCAGGGGGCTCAGTGGGTGAAGGCACTTGCTGCCAAGCCTGACTGTTTCCCACATGGTGGGAGGGGATTAGCGACTGGCAGGTTGTCCTCTGACCAACACATATATACCCCCTAATAAATAAATGTAATTTTAAAGAAAAATTTTAAAAAAGGCAATAGGATCTAGCCTATAAGACACAGCTGGAGGTTAGAAATACAACCATAGCAAGAAGAGCTGAGGGAGGTTTTAAAAAAACTTTAAAGAAGGTTTATTTGTAATATATGCATGTGCATGTTGAGTGAGGCTGCCTGTGGAGGTCAGAGGCAACAGATCCCAGAGCTGGAGTTACAGGGTATGAGCTGGGTACTAAGAATTGAACGCAGGTCCTCTAGAAAAGCAGTATTGTTCTTAACCGCTGAGCCATCTCTTCAGCCCCTGGGGAAGGAGTCTTAATGTTGTGAAAGTGCAAAGAAAGCATTGTGGCTGTCTATGCACATGCATGTACACACATACCTACACATATATACAGAGTAGATGTTCACAAATCCATAGAGCAATGGTGGCTGTCATAGGCAGGGAGAAGTGCATTACAATGTAATGTAACACACTCTAGAGAAACCTATAGGTTAGGCAAACAGAGCAGCAATGGTCAAATCTACGCAAGCTTTAGCATGTTTATATATATATATATATATGTGTGTGTGTGTGTGTGTGTGTGCTCATGATATTTATGTTTTATACACATTTATATCTATAGGGAATCTTTATATTCATCAAACAGGGCTGTGGGTGTGTATAGGAGGTACTAGAGCCAACTCAAGCCCTTCACACATAAGGCAGATGCTCTACAACCTAGTTACATGTAAGAAAGCCAAAATGCTCTCCTTTGAAGACTAATACGCCATCAGACAACCAGTTGGTTAGTTGATTGAGACAGCCTTTAGCATGTAGCCCTGGCTAGTCTGGAGTTTGCTATGTAGACCAGGCTAGTCTGGAGTTTGCTATGTAGACCAGGCTGACTTGGACTTAGAGGTCATCCTGTCTCTGCTTCCCAGGTGCTGGTGTTACAGACATGCACCACCATGACTGAGGAGACTGCTAAGATTTTAAATACGAAGGGAGAAGCACAGGGATTTTACAAAGAATGTGGCGGGCAGCTACGATCTAGCACCTTTCCAACTGGAAGTGGATGTATTTGGGGGGAAGAAAAATGCCAGGCTTGGCATAAGTGGAGATTAAAGGAACTTGGGACTGGCAAGGTTGCTCAGTGGGTGCCTGACTCCAGCCTGACGACTTGAGTTTGAACCCAGGACCCACACAGTAGAAATATAGGGCACAGAGTAGATGGCTCCGCCACGAAGAGCACTTGCTGTTCTTGCGGACTGCAGAGGCCCTGCTCAGTTCCCAGCATTCCCCAGCTCCAGGTCCAGACTCTGACAGTGGGTCAGTTGGGACATGACTGAAGGGACAACTTAGCATGTTCAGCCCGAGGTCCAGCGACAGTGCATTAGGGACAGGTGGTGGCTGGTGTCATCTGACAAGCAGGGATGATAAAGAGGAATGATGGTCTGAACACACCGACTGGCTAAGGATATGGGAGGGGCATTTTCACCAGAATGGCAGTGGGAGTCCTCACCATGGCTTCACTTTCTTGGGGTCAAAGCTAGAGTCTTAAGTGAGAGGCAGGAAAGCTGGGGTCCTGGAATGTAGCTCCCATTGTTAGTGCCTTCTATAGCCACCAGGGGGCCTGAGAGAGAAAACACCACCACCTTATGGCCCATGGCGGTAGGAGCGAGGCAGCCTGGCACAGAGTCAGGGATGTTCTGGAAGGACCAGAAATGAGCCTGATGAGCGGGGAAACAGCAGTCCCAAGGCTGGGCGGAAGGCGCAGTTGTGTGCACATCTTCATGGTATCATGGCCGGACTAACTTTCTCTCACTCCTTGGAGGAAAGGTTAGAGGCTTGGGTTCACAGCCTTCCAATCCACTTTGTTCTAGCTATTGAAGGTGCTTGGTGGTGGGCCAGCCTGCTTCTCCTGGACATGCTCCTTAGAGGATCAATACGGGGGAGCAAACCAGAGGCCACAGGGCGGTGGGTTCACACCATGGTGTTTCTGCTTGTGCCACAGGCAGACATCAGTGTACATACTGCACCTATGTGCATATACACCACTCCGTGGCCACCAGTGTGCTTTTACACACACACCCACAGCTCCAAGGAAGTGGGGCATTAGGGTGAGGAAGATGGAGATGATTATTTCTTTCAGGTTGAAGGAGGTACTAGGCCCTACCTCAGAGAGTCAACCCAGGCCATGCCTACTCCCTGAACTCTGGTCTGGCTCTCCCTCCAAAGTAGCCACTCACAAACACGGATGAGTATTCACGTTGGTGAAGACTAGTGTCAGGCTGAGCCTAGACTTGGCCCTTCTGGCTGCCTTGGTCATGGAGGCCATAGGGAGTGGCTGGCCCTAGCCTGTCTAGAGGTGCAGCTCTTCACCAAGCCTAGGGAGGTAGGGCATCACCATTTGTGCTTTTACACCTAGTGGAGATTCATCTATACCTGTCACTTCTGTAGCAAGGCTGAGCCCAGTAGGATGGGGCCGATTCTATAGTGGATGCTGGGTGCTCCACCCCAATCTAGCACCAGCCAAGCAGAGAAAGGCATGGGGCTTCAGCACCAGGCTGGGGCGCTGTTGGAGAGACCTAGCTTGGCCGTAGTCAGCACGGAGGCTGCCTTTCTGGCCTGTAGATCCCCAAGAGGGAGGTCTGCAGGGACTGGGATCACCACCCCAGAGTGTCTCCACGGTGTCCAAGCCCTAAGAACCCTGTGGTCAGGCTAAGCCCTGTAAGGTCCAGCTGTTAACATTTCTGACCTCACAAGCAGGAGCCACAGCTTTGCTGTGACACTCTGGCTAGTAGACAGATGGGTCAGAGCTAAGGACAGACCTGAGGCCATTCTCCACACACCTGTTATACCTTGGGATTTTACTGAGACAAGTGGCTGTGACCTAAGCTCAGGTGTACCCAAGTTTTAAAGAAATAGTTTAATGTTATTTAAAAACCTCCATCACAACATTTCTGCTGGCACCTCAGGTCACCTTCCACCAACATTGTCCTCTCTGAACACGGGCCCTTCCTGTCTCACTTGGGAAAGAGGGGTGGATCTGGGATGTCTTCAATGAAGGCAGCAGTCCTGTATCACCCGTGGCTTGGGTGGCCAGCGAGGAGCCAAGCTGGACTCCTACCAGAATGTGGGCCCCTGGAGCTTGCCTCAAAGCCTTCCAAGAAAGCAGGTGGAATGTATAGGTATCCTGTGCTCTGCACTCAACCGTGAGGCTGTGGGAAGGCCCAAGGAACAGAGCTGTGTCCCACTTCCTGGGGTTAGGCGGGAGGACTGACGCCGTGTCCACCATGTCTGGCTTCGAGCTGCCCAGCTACACGTCTGTCTCCACCCGGAGCCGCTCCATCCTGCGCACATTGCCTTCCACCGCCACGCGGCTGGTGATACAGCGAGCAAAGCTCTCGGGGAACCAGCCTGTCTCTCCATCCCGAAGCCTCTCTCCGTGCAGCCAGCCTGGATGCAAAGGGGTAGATGAGAGGGAACCCTCCCATCCCACCTCTGCTCTTGAGGGTTCTAGGGCCTGGGTGACTATTGGAACTGACCACCCCTCCTGCCTTGAGAGCCAAGGAGGCGTCGCTCCTGGCCACCCACTCCACCTGCATGACCTGGGCCTTGTAGAGGCCTATGCCGGGACCACCAGGAACCGACACTTCACTTAGGGCTCAGAGTGAACTCACTTTGGTCCTATGACTCCAGTACTCGCAGTCCTCCCTCTGAGGAGACTGAGCGTGGTGTGTTTATGCATGTGTGTATGGATCCACATACACCTAGCTGCGTGGAGGCCCAAAGACAACCCCAGTTCCTCAGGTGCTGTCCACTGTCTTTCGAGATAGTCTCATCAGCATGGAGCTCGCCAGCGAGGCTAGGCTGGCTGGTCAATGAGCCCTGGAGATTTGCACGTCTTTGCTTCCCTGGCAATGGGATGACACAATCATGTGCCACCACCCCCAGCTTTCTTTTATGTGGGCTCTTGAGTTCAAAATCAGGTCCTTGTGCCAGCTGAGCCATCTCCCCATCCTTTGAGGAAGTTCTTGCTGCACCCCAGTACACTCTGCACCCTTGTCTGGTTGGCACCCACTCAGGTGTGACCCATCCACACTCACCGTCCTCTTCCTGTAGGACCAGGACAACGTCAGCCTGCTGCAATGTGATCTCATCCGCCTGTTTGGCAAAGTATGCCTTGGTGATCTCCACCTGGGGCAGGTCTGGGGGAAATACGGAGAGCTAGGCCAGTACTCTCCCACAGACACATGGTGCAAGCTGTCCCAGCACAAGATGGACAGCTTCCCCGGGATGAAGACTGGCCTTCCAGGGGTGCAGGACAGACACCTGGCACCTGCAGATGGACATCTCTCCCTTAAGAGAACAGCCAGGGCCCGAGGTGACATTTTGATGAGCTAGCTAGCCTGTTCTGTTCCTTTGGCCTCAGTTTCCCCAGCTTCAGGACCTTAAGCCTCTTAAGGACCAATAAGGCTAAGCTGTGGCTACATGTACATAGTCACAAGTACATACAGGGGCCAGCACCCAAGCAAGGTACCCCAGGGAAGCTGTGTGTGGCCTGCCATCTAGACAGACCAGCTGTACCCAGGGCTGCAATCCTGCACACATCACACTCACCTCCTTTGTTGGTGAGGCCCTGCCACTGCCTCTCCTTATAGGTGAGGGCTGTGATCCACCGGGCCCGGTCACTCCTAGAGGCCACAGAGAACATAGTTGAGACCCTCCTTCCTTCTTGGGGTCCATGGCCCATTCTACGTCCCAGGTTCATTGACTATGCTGACCTGACCTACTGTGCTTGGCTCCTGACATCATCCTGTTGCCTGACAGCAGGGTGCTCCTGCCTCAGGGCCTTTGCACAGCTGTGCTCTGGCTGTGCACTCCTCTCTCTGGTTGCTGCCTCACTCCCTCTGTCCCTTGGGCTTTTGACCTGAACACCACCTTGACAATGATGAAGGCCCATCAATCACATCCACACTCATCCTTTTCTCCCCCTTGAAGCTCCCTCCCTGGTTACTGGACAGTACAGCCATTCATCAGTTGGTGTATTCCCACGAGGAAAACAAATGCCCAGAGACAGGCTGCGTTCTGCTTATGGCTCTGCCGGGCACTGGCGGTGCTCAGCATACAGAGGCTCTCAGACACAGGGCGGCACATCCCGTCCTCCCATGTGCTCCCCTCCCGTTGGGTTCCACCATCTTACGCAGAGTCAGAGGACAGCAGAATCTGCTCCTGGCGGCCCTCACTGTTGCGTAGCAGGTTCACTTGGAAGGGGTGGGGCACGGAGGAACTGCGGCTGCTGCCTCCTGACAGAGAGGGCTCTGAGGCCTCCAGCTTCCTGACCTGTACCTGATCTAGCTGTGCGTAGTCTTGGACCAGGTAGCTTTCCTCACTGTGGGGACGCAGGAGAGTCGTCAGTTAACCTCAAGAGTGCTCCTAAGACTCGTCTCCTGGGCCTGGAGACAGTTTCCATGGCCAGAGAGGGAAGCCCAGGCCTGCAGATAGCCGAGATCTGATTCTGTATAGAGCTGTGTGGCCATCCCAAATCAAGTGAGGCGTACCAATGAATGTCAACTCAAGTCGGAGGGGTTCAGGGCCACTCCACTCCCGGCTGCTCTCTCGCCTGACATCTGCAGCCTAGTGCTTACCTTTTCTTCTTGGTGACAACCAGGACATCGTTGAACAGGAACAGGTAGCATGTGGGTCGGCTGGCGATTTTCCTAAAGATGCTGGATTCCTCCAAGAGGAAGAGCTCTCCACGCTTCAGGAGCCAGCGAGAGGCAGAGATGAGTGGGAGGGACTGGGGACAGAGTGGACAGATGAAGGAAATGGACACGGAAACTCCCCGAATTGAGTTTGTTGTCCCTGTTAGGACTAAACGGAGGACCAATGGGATATTCCTGAACCCTAAGGGATGGCCATGCAGCTGGCCCACAGGTACCAGGGCAGGCCCTGTTCTCCCCCACAGGAGAGCCGTGAGCAGCCCCGATTCTCCGTGCACTTGACGAATGTTCTGCCTAAGCTGAGGGTGGGAGCCAGTCCTGGAGAGGCCTTGACACCCCCTTCCCCCTGAGTCAGGGCAGCTCAAGGGGTCCCCCAACCTCCGTCCCTAGAAGCTTCTGACTCCTAGGATGAGGACAACAGGTGGGTGGGTGGGTTGGCAAGGCACCTACCTTGACCTTACTAAAATCCAGCTGCGTGTGCAGTGTGTACATCTGCTCTGTGCGCTCCATTTTGTGGGCCCCCTCGTTACACTGCTTCACCAGCTGCAGGGTTGAGTTTACATGTATACCGCAGGCATGGATGGAGGACTGGATATTCCACAGAGTGCCTGCCCCCCTGGTGGCACAGGATCTAGTCCCTTTCCCCATCAGTACCACACGAAGTTCGCCTCACCTTGCTGATGGCCTTCAGGGCACGGCTGGCAGCTTTACACCTTTCAGGATGGCCCTGTGTCTTCAGGCAGAGTGTCTGGGGGAAGACAACAGCTGTGAAGCACCCAAGCCCCTCCCAAGGAGCCCTGCATGGGAAGGGGCTCCCCACCAGTTCCAGACTCTGGAAGTCAGGGAGGGGCCTCAAGACAAGCAAGGACTTCCAGAGGGTTCCTGTTTGGACCCACCAGTGTGTCTACAGTCTACATATGGCCTCTGCACCTCTGGGGCCAAGCCAGGGAAAGGGAGTTAGCACCACACATCTGGCCCTTTCCATCCTGGGGAAGAGCAGTATTTCTGCAGTTCCAGGGCCAAGGGTGTACGGGCACTTGCCTAAGTATGTGTCTACAGGCTATAGTATCATGTTACCGACCGCAAAGCGATCAAGATTAATCACACTGTCTTATACGCATTGTAATTATCCAATTACAGATGTAGGAGTGTGGAGAAAGAGGTCAGAGAGGCAACTCTGAAGGCAGGGCCTCCAGGGGTGTTCGTGTGGCTGCACCCAAGCCTCCTGGATACTCACATCTGTCAGGAGTGGCAGCCGGGTCACCCTCTGCATGGGGAGAATCAGGAAGGAGATCATGGGCAGGCCTCCACACGTTGGCCGTTTCTCAATCTCCCTTAGGGCTTCTCGGAAGGCTGCATTGCTGTTCCTGCAACAGGGAACTGTCACGACTTCAGAAGGAGGTTGGGCAGGTGGGACCTGCGTGAGGAGGGCTGGGGGCAGAAAGGCCCACTCACGACAGCTTCTGCAGGGTGCGCTGCTGGTAGACCTCGTTGGAGCAGTAGGCAATGTAAGGGTGGAAGTGCTTCTCTGCGTGGTCCTCCAAGATGTCACTGATGTCCTCCACACACACCTGTGCCTTGTGCCGCTGCTCCAGGGCTTCAAAGAACCTGCATCATTGAAGTGGGGAGTGGTTGGGGAAGTGAAGGCACCGTTTTGGTGGGTGTGTGCACACACCCACATAGACACATGTATGCAGACAAAAATGTCTGCACAGATCAGTCTTGGAGGCAGTACATGGCAGGTGCCCAGTGGGTCAGGCAGAATGTTTGTAATCTAGACATTTGTCCAACAGCCCTCAGAGGACCCCCCCCCCCCCATGACAGATCAGCTCTCCACACTGCCTTTGTAACATCCAACCCTATGGTTGTCCCTGGGTGTGAGGTTCAAGGACAGAGATGCAGCAATCCTATGATGCATTGGGACCCAGGAAGAGCCATGTCTGTCTAGGGATGGGCCTTGAAACTAAGGTGATTCTGCCAGCCAACCTCCCTGCAAGGCTTCACAACTATCCACTTGCATGGAGTCCAGCCCATAATAGACAACTGAGGACGTCCTGGAGAGACTGCTAGCCTCTGAGCCAGGCAGCATGATGACAAAGTGAGCAAATGACCCAGAGTTCTCTGGGTCTTGGCAACCTGGCATGTGGGACCAGTAGTTGGTCCTGAGCTATGTCCACGTCTCTAGGCCCTGGCTTAGGCAGCTGGGAGAACTCTGTCCATCTGAGAAGACCCTTCCAGGCTTGGATGTGAGTATGGGTCCTTAGAACTCAACAGACCCTCTACCCACATGGATCCCATTTCCTATAAGAAAGTGCACTCTAAGAGTCACTGGCCCTTGGGAAAAGTTGTGTAACTAATAGAGAGCCTCAGAAGCACATGGGCCCCATGGATGAACGGAAGCTGAGGCTGCCTGCACACACCCACCATGCACAAGTAGGCAAGCCAGGCCACTCAGTTGAAATGCATGAGCCCTGGGTTTTCCTGGAAAAGTCTGGAAGGGCCAGCCTCCCACTACTGGCCCAAAATAGCACCAATTCTCAAAGGAGATCACTATGAATGGCTAGCAAGGAGGCTAGAGAGTCCCACACCAGGGCAGCAATGGCCATGCTGAGCAATCAGAGGCTGCACAGCATCCAGGGACCACACTGGGGGCAGGAGTCTGCATGAGGGTCACCCACTTTCCGGGACCCCTCCCCTCCTCCGATGAGTCAGGAGCGAGTAGTTCCCACAGTTAGTTACTGAATCTCCTACAGGGAGTCCTTGTGTCCAGGGATAGGACAGTCCTCTGTTCCCTGTCTAAATGAAACTTCCTGGGGTAGAGAGGACATCACAGCAGACTCTGAGTAGGCTCAGCAAGGGCCAGGCTGATCCTGACATGCAGGAGACAGCATCCTATGTTTGGATGGCCCAGCCTGTGAACTAGCACCCTGTGACCTGTTCTTCTCCTGACACCACTGAGACCCAGGAGAGGACCTCAGGCACCAGCCTCATCAGCGAAGCCAAGGATAAAGGATAGGGAGGCCTGGGGTCTCCTGGACTACAGCAGCAGCAAGGGCTGAGCCCACACACAACATGACTGGATGGTGCTAAGGATGTGAATACATGCACATATACAGGTATGAGCAAACACATACAGGCAGGCACTATACCCAGTGCTGGTGTGAAATACCCACTGGAAGTATTCAAAGACACATACACAAAGCACACACACGCACACACACACACACACATACACAAAGCACACACACACACACACACAGAGGCACTCGTATATGCAATCACAAAAGCACTTGCACACACACACACAAGACACAGGCCCTCACCAGCCTGTAGCTGCATGCCTGGCCCCTCCTCTGATTCTAGGCCTTGCAACCAGAGCCCAGCCAGGCCACCAGACACTGCTGGGTAGAACATGACCTGGGGATGCAACTCGAGGCTGCCACCTGGCTGGGTGAGTACTCTGCGGGCACTGCTGACTATGCCCAGTGCTGAGGTGAGATACCCGTTGGTAACATAGGGTTGTATGGGAGAGAAGTGCCTCCCACTGCCCAGCCTGGGAGTCAGTGGCCGCTCCAAGCTTCCCATGCACAGCTATAACCCAGGGCCCACTGACATCATTGCAATGATGGCTGCCTAGAGGCAAGGCGAAGAGCATTCCTGGGGACCCAGGGAGACCCAGATGTGAAGGGCTGGGAAGCTCACTTCTGACTGGCAGCCTGCACATCCAAGATGTTGGAGAAGAGGTGGTGGTGCTCTGTCTGTGTCATAGTGGCCTTCAGCTCCCTGGACTGCAGGAACTCAGTCACCAGGATGCTCAGGCTGTGCAGATAGGAGAACTCGGACGTGAGGATCTCGAAGATGGCCTGCATGAGAAGATGACACTCAGTGACAGGACATGCCCTGGGAGGAGGGAGGAAGACTGGGGTGTGGGCCCCTCCGGGGGGCTGTCATGACTGTTGCACAGGCCATGAGTCTGTGTCCCTATGGGCTCTGGCTCACCAACTCAGGCTGTGTGGAGGTGGCCAGGACTCTGCTTTCTGTGGAAGATGGTACTGGGTGGGGATCAAACACAGGCTGACACATGCTAGGCAAACACTACCACTGCGCCATGCCCCTCATCCCAGGCCAGGACTCTGGTTCTTCCTGAGGAGGCAAAGATAGGCTCCTTTCCTGATGCTGCTTGAGGGTTCACAAGGCAACCAAGAGGCTCAGTCCTCAGGCATCATGGTATGAGGTGGCCATTAGGGTAGGTGAGGACAGCGTATCACTGTGGTTCTCCAATTTCCAGGGTACTGTGTGGCCCATGCCACGTCTAGGGACTCCCAGTGGCCTTACCTCCTGCCTCTTGCGCTCCTCCATCGACAGTGTGTCCAGGACACCTGACTCCAGCACCTGAGGAGAGCACAGGCAAAGGAGCTATGGGTCACAGGTCCTACAAATGGAGCCAGGTCCCCTCTTCCATCCTCTGGGCTAGACCCAGCCTGGAGGGCAGAGCCACTTCCAGTCAGGACCCTCAGCTGTCTGTGTCTTCTCAGCTTATCTTCCTCTCCATAGAAACCTCGCAGGACAGTGCCACTCTATCTCTGGAGCCCTAGACCTAGGCCAGGAAGACAGACAGGGAGTCCAGAGGAAGGGAGAGAGATACAGAGAGACAGCATGCGTGCGTGCGTGCGTGTGCGTGTGCGTGTGTGTGCATGTGCCTGTGGGGGGGGGTGATGATTCAGACACCACCTGAGCAGCTGAGTCAGAGTCCTGCCAGGGAAGGCACAGGCTGTTATCACCTGCACCCTTCATCCTCTTGGGGCCAATGGCCCTAGGTTGTCTTATCGTGGCTCCCCCCACGCCTATCGATATAGAGCATGTCAGGGCAGGCTGGACCGCCACAATGCCTGGCCTCTGCAGGACAGAGAACTGCCTCCATTTGTGTTCTCCTACTCACAGCCTGGCAGAGGCACTGTCAACAATGCATGGGGCCCCTGCAGTTTTCCAAGCGTGGGTAGGCCAGGCTCTAAATATTGGGCAATATTATAGGGTGCAGTATACTGAGCCCCATCCCAGATGGGAGGAATCACCTGTCCCCAGCTTCTGGCATCCAGCAGGGTAATTAATGTGTACTTCTGGACATTTCTACTTGTGAAGTAGGGTCTGCCTTGCTGCAGCCCTTGGCTGGAGCCTCCCTGTCCAGGTTCCACTGTGGGCACTCTCATGGGGGGGGGGGGTCCCTCAATCCCACCACAGGCAAACAAGAAGCTCCATTATACTGAAATGAAGGAAAGGCTGGGTCTACCATCTCCATTTCCTGCCACACCCACAGCCCGCAGAGGACAGGGGTCACATGCCTCTAACAGCAGCCAACCAGGTCCCCAGTGCTGCATCCACTATGCATCCTGGTCCTGTTTTGACTGAGCCCCCACAGTCTAGACAGGGCCCCATTTTCAGATGTGGGAAGTATGGGGGGGGGGCGCTGATCTAGTGAGAAGAGGGTCCTAGGAAGGGACTCCTTGTGCTCCCAGAACCCCTTCAGGTCAGACCTCCAGCCACATACCAGGTCAGAAGACACACTCACTGCTCCACAGGCCAACTGTGTACCCCAGTGACTCTGGAAGCTAAGTTTGAACTCCTTGTAAGGGCCTTGGCTACCAAAAGCTAGGGAAGGGAAGGCCACGGGGCCTCCTTACCTCCGGGAGCTGGCTCCAGGTGAGCTGGGCAGGCCGATAGCTCTTGACCACAATGGTGGTGTCCGCTCTTTGAGATCCCTCTGGGCTGGCAGGCTCATCGAGTACGTCATCATCAGACTCATGACTGGTATTTAGACCCCGCTCTCGGATCTCCTGGTACAACTGGGGTTCTGGAGAGAGCAGAGTCGCCTGTCTGCATGAGGGTTTGGGGGTAGCCTGGCCCTCCCAAGGGCCCCACAAAGCTCTCAAAAACATGCAGGCTCCCCTATGGCCCACTGGGTCCTAGAGTGGTGTAAAGTCAGCCTGGGAGATGGTAGCAGTCCAGTGTAGAATGTGGCACTCCAGGTCAGGGCCAAGCAGACCAACCAGAGCTGCGTGAGGCCAGCTGTGCCTGGTCTGGGAGAGGGAGGCTGGGGTACTCAGGCGGGGCCTGAGTATGCTGGTTGCTGGCCATGAGCCATCAATACTACCAGCCCAGCCTGGCATGGGCTAACCCAGTTCAGGGCATCTCTGAGGCCATGCAGCTGATGTGTCAGCCTATATCTGAGACTGGGGACTGCTGCTGTTCCACACAGGGAGTGTGTCCCAGAGACTTTGCAGAGAGGCCCGAATCCTTGTGTTCTGGCCTGTGGCCACCCATAGAGCTAACATGAGCCAGGAGGGAGGGATATTCTTGCTGGAGTCACCATGCCTTAGTGGGACCAGGAAGATACAACAATAGTTATTACTTTCTCATGAGTTGCAGTGCCCAGTAGGCTCTCTTTGGCCCAGGAAGATTTCATGCAGAGAACAGAGATGAGTGTCTGCCTCTCTGGAGGCCTGATGCCCTATAATCCAACCTGGGTCCCATTGGATACTCAAGATAGTGTGGGGCTGTCCTGTCCTGTCTTTGGATCACATAGTTTAGGAGTCCAAGGGAATTCTACGAGACATACAGTCACATCAACAACTGGGATCTGTGTCCAATGTCCTGCCCAGCCTGATCTCATCTTCTCAGACCCACCCAGTCCCTGGTTGGCCCTACTGAGACCCCCTCCTGGCCATGCTCGGCTCTCAGCTTCCTGTGAGCCACTTACCATCTTTGAAGGAGCCCTTGTGTGCACGTTTCCGACCCAGAGTTTTCTGCAGAGAAGACACAGAAACCTCAGCAGTCAGTGGGGAGGGAGGTATGGGTGGGCTCCCCTTCTATTACTATGGCGGCCCAGAGATTTATCCCACAGCAAGATGTGTAAGGGAGAGGAGGGAGCTTCACAAGCAGAGGCCAGAAGAGGTAAAAGCTGGGGTACAGGGCAGCGGGCTGCTACAGGCCCAGGAAGGCTGCCCAGGGGCTAAGCCAGTTAAGAGGCATTACCTGGAGAGTGGGACGTGGTGGGAATGAAGAGGGGGCTGGAGTGGGCAGAATGCTGTTGGTTAGAGTCTGGCCCTGGTACTGGTTCAGGGCCCCAGAAACTGAGGGAGGAGATTGCAGAGGCAACCTGGGGCAGAGCTCTGGGGAAACCCCACTCTACACTGGCATCCCCACACAGTCCCCACTCCTTGGCTGAAACACCAGGTTTTCACAGGTACACTGGCTCCAGGAAAGCAGAGGCCAGTCGCTTCTGGTTTCTTAGAACCAGTTGGGGCCTGAAAACTCCCTTACAGGTCGGGAAAGTGTGACACTCCCAGCTGAACCTGGCCTAGCTCCTTTTCTCACCCTCCCCCACCCTCCTCACCACCTCCATTCCAAATCCTTCCTCTACTGTATCCCTCCTGGCCCTGGGACCATGGGGAGCCTTCTCATCTAGGAGGCTCCTAGGGCCTCCTGCACTGTCCCCTGCCTGCCGGTGACACCCTCTGCACAGGAGCTGTCAGGAGCAGCCACAGCTAAGTACCCAGCATGGGGCATGCAACAGGAGTGTGTGCTGAAGACGGGACTCTTGTTGAGGAATGAATGAATGAGACCTTGGCCGGCCTGGTTCCTGGGGTACAGGGACACACATCAAGGGTCCAGGCATCTCAGGTAGATGTGGCAGGGAACTGTGATGAAGGACAGTGGCTGGCACCGCAGACACAGAGGTCTTGCCTTGGCCACTATCGGCCTTCATGGAAGCTTGTAGCCTGACCAAGCGTGTGCTGGTGGCTATTGTTCTGACAGGTGTCTGCTTCTCCAAAGCCAAGCTGTGGTTCAGGGTCTAGGGAGCTTGTATGCCCAAATAAGCTTGCTTTTCCCATGATGCTGTGCACAGCTCTAGGCAACAAAAGGCATTTTTGGAGTATGCTACCGCTGGGTAGTGGCCATTTTCACTTATATACGGGGAAACTGAAGCTCACAAGTGTCAGGAATCTGTTAGGGGTCACATAGTCACAAAAGCCCATCCCAGGCCCTTCATGGAAGCTGACTGAGCCCTGCGCCTGGGAGCCCCCTGAACAAATCTGAGGAAAACCTCCGGCAAGAGGTCCAGAAGCCCTCCACAGCCCTGTATCCTGGGAAGCAATGGCCTTGAAGGGCTATGAAGCAGAAATCTCCCATCTGACCCTGAAACATAAGGAGCAAGCAGGATGGAAAGAGGAAGGAGTGGTCACTACCTGACCACGCGCTTCCTGCAACCCAAAGGGCTAGGACTCCATTCTGTTCTTCTGGACACCCAGGGCTACACCAGAGCTCAGGAAGAGCGCTCTCCCTCCCCAGGGCAGCCAGGAAGCAGCAGGACAGGGAGATGGGTGGTGAGGGCTACACACCATCCCTCCTGGTCCCACTGCAGCCTGAGCCAGGCACCACTGAAAAGTGTCTTCAGACGGGCTGGCTCCATGCTTGGGCTCAGGAGTGACTGATTCCCTCTGCTATCCACACTGGATGGAAGTAGAGATGTGGAAGATTCCCAAGAACATGGCTCAACCTCCTCCAGCCACAGCATGGTCGGCAGGATGGTCAGGGGCCTGCACCCAGCAATTGCCATGTGTGGTGCAGATAGAAGAGTCACAGGACCAGGCTGCCTCCTTGCTTGTGAACTCCTGCGCCCCTAGAGACACTGCCATCTCTGCTGCTCATCTCCCTACCTTATTTTTGGCTAGGCATTGGGCAGGAGGCCGAGGACCTTCCTCAGCGAGAGCCTGGAGCTTGGGGCCGAGCTGGACTGAGTCTCCCTTGCTGCTGGGTGACCCTAGGCCTTTCATAGCTGCCCTGTAGGACTGGTTCCTCAGTTTTCGAGTCAGATTCATGCTAGTGTCCATATCCATGTCATCCAAGGAGAAGCTGGGGGTTGAGAAGAGCCGAGGATCCCGCCGAGCAGCCTCCTTGCTGAGCACAGCTGCCCCAAAGCTCTGGTGGCGGGCTGGGGACTTGGTCTTGTCCTTGCTGGCCACGGCCAAACTCTTAGGAATGAGCTGCTGGGTGCCCATCTTGAGTGCTGCGGGGCTCTGTGTGCTGAGGATGATGGGTCGTGGCTCTTCATCTTCTGGGGGCACCTGCAGGGGTTCGGAGGCCTCTGGCTCAAAGGCAGCATTGGTCCTGGCTCTCAAGGACCTACGGACCATGGAGAGCCCTGGCATAGGGTTCCCATTGGCATCGAGTCGCAGCTCTGCATGGAAACGATATTCCAGTAGTTTCTCATCCAAAGAACTGTCAGAATGTCTCTGGGACATGCTGGGTGGCAGAGGGGCCCTAGAGAGAGAGGCAGGCAAGTGGTGAGAGGCTCAGAGAGGCCTCCTGCATACAGCCTCCCTGGTGTTCAATCTTGTTTCTTCTTAGCATCCTCCCATAACCGCTCCCAGGCAAGGACAGGGAGTGCAGGGCTGGCTATGGCTGCTCACCAGGAGCCTCCCCTGGCATGTGGCATAGGTGCTTTACAGGTGTGCAGGGAAGCTGGAGTCTGGGCTAATCTGGGGCTATGTGCCTCAGGCAGCTATTCCCTGAGATGAGAGGCCTGGTGAAAACAATCTGTGGCTGAACTGGGCCTCAGGGACCACCCTGCTTTCTCTGACGTAACTGGTCCTGGGTCCTGGGCAGGGTGCAAATAAGGGCATGTTTGTGGCTGGGCCCAGAGGCCCCATAGACCTGGACCAGAATCCTGGCTAGGCCCCTTACTGATGCCTGGGCACTTTGTGTGTGGTTTGCATGGGGACAGTTATGGTTTCCTGAGACTGCAGCAGATGCTGTGGATGTGACCATGGCCTTGCCTGGCTCTGCATCATTGTTAAGGGATGGGCTATCCAGAGGCCCAGGGACCTGCTGGAGACATGCCTCAGATGTCTGGCCCTGACAAATATAAGGAGCAAGCAGGATAGAGGGTGGGAGGAGGAGACACTACCTGACATGGCCTTCCTGCTCAGTGGCTTTCCACACACATAGCAGAGCTAGGCTCCAAGTAAAGCCTGGCTGCTTCCCCTTCTCCCAGCCAAGCCCATTTCCCCGGCACCAAGGCTGGCTCCCAAACCTATCCTCATAGCACCCTCCGATATACATTTGTACTTTCCATGTTTCTGAAGTTGGGGGACCACAATCCCAGTCCTGGGGGTCCTCAGGTAAACCCGGGGTCATAGTGCAGATGGGGTGAGAGCAGGGAGCATCAATCTGAGCCACAGTCCAGGGGCTCACTGCCCAGCCCAGGACAGGAACTGACAGCCAATATGCTGCCCCTCAGCCACTCCACCTGTTCATCCCAGCAGCTCTTTCCGACTTCTTTCTCCTCAGCATTGACTTACCGGTGTCCCACCACCCTGCCCCATCCACAGTAGGAAGCCCTGAGCAATGGTTTCCAGTGTCTCTTCAGCATTGGCATTTTCTGTTCCCTTGGGTGCAGCACAGTCCTAAGGTTGGCTTTGGCTAACAGGAGAGATGTGACTGGAAGGGACAAATGTCCCTCCTGGGCAGGGAATCCCACTGCCCTGTGACCCAGAGACTGAGGTGAGCAGACCTATAATTTGACCTGGATATAGCAGGAGCCAGGGAACCAGTCATCCACACTGACCAGTATGCTGAGGGTCAACTGTCCACGGCACTGCCACTTACCTCTGTGATTGGAGGTCCTCAATACTCGTCAAGAGCTGCCCTGCTGGGGGCCTGGGAACCTGGGGTCCTCAATGATTACACGTGCCACTTCTTGGTTTCAATTTTAAAATCTGCAAAATGGGCTCAGTAAGAACAAAGGCATCACTTGAAAACTTCCCAACAGGCTCCTAGATGACCTGCAAAGCCCATTAAACAGCTCTGACTGGCTGCAGGGGCCACATAGCAGCGGCCAAGCCTTTTCTGAATCAAACACCACACCGCACTGGTAATGAGAGAGGCTGGCACTCAGGAGACTTTGTAGGACCCTGATGTAAAGTGGGGGAAAACTCCCTTCTGTTGCAGGAATCTTAAAAGGTCTCGCCAATTCCTCAGCTGATCCTGTTTCCTCAGACTGGAAGCCTCTCAGTCCTCATCCAGAATGAATCTCAGCTGAACTATGCTGCTCAAAAGCCTGAAAGCTTAACCAGCCAAATGCTTCTAGTTTCTGGTCCTCACGCCTTATAGATCTTTCTGCTTTCTGCCATCACTGCCTGGAATTAAAGGCTCGCTTCTGGGGATTAAAGGCGTGTGTCACCATGCCTGGCTGTTTCTGATGTGGCCTTGAACTCACAGAGATCCAGAGGGATTTCTGCCTCTGGAATGCTAGGATTAAAGGTGTGAGTGCCACCATTTTCTGGCCTCTGTATCTAGTGGCTGTTCTGTTCTTTGACCCCAGATAAGTTTATTAGGGTGCACAATATTTTGGGGAACATAATACCACCATACCCTTCTGTAAATATTTTCCCTTTTTCTAAAAACAAGGGAGACAACATTGAGGAAGCCTTTTATATGCTCAGAACTTTGTCTAGGTTAAAATGACACGAGCCTAAGAGGGTTGTGGAGGCACACCACATAAACTCAGCACCAGAGGCTGGGACAGGAGGCGCTGGAGTTCAAGGCCAGCCTGGGTTACATACATTGTGAGACTATCTCAACAAAAGCAAAAACCAAACAATCCCAAATACCAACTTATTAGAAAGAGCCTTCCAAAGGGGAAGTTTGTTTTTCAGATGGTTAAACAAGAGAGCTCCATGTCTCTTGCCCACATCAGGGGTAAGGCTCTGGGCTCAGTACTGGGCCTCAGTGCCCCCTTGTCATTTGCCCTGGGCACTGTCCCAGGTTCACATCCCAGGGTGTGGTGCCTACCTGCCCTGCCTGACAAAGCCAGATGGACTGAACTGGACTGGAAAGGACAGCTACCCTAGTAGAGATGGGGATGGGGACCAAGGCTGTTTGGATGGGTTCAGGGCCTCCAGAACTGGTGACTCTCCAACCTCTAGGAAGATCACACTCACCCCAGAGCTCCAGGCAGGTCACAGCTCCATCCTACCCCATTTTTCAGAGCAGAGATGGTACCAAGATCCTGCCTAGCAGTCCCTCCCTGAAGGGGACAGGGCTGGTCACACTGCTAAAGCGTGAGGCACCCAAGTATCTGGTCATGTCCCCGCTCACCCCCTGAAGCCCCAGAATCTTCCAGCATAGAAGCTCTTGGCTAAAACTATCCTGAGAAGTTGAGTGCAACTGAGACTCACGGGCCCCAGGGAGGGGCAGGGGCGGGCTGGGGCCTAGTGCCTCCTGAGAAAGGGAGGGTGCATTCCTAAGGACATTCCAAATCCTGGCTGAGGATGATAGCAGTCACACCAGGCCTCCCCCGGGAGCTGGCATCTGTCACACTTGTGTGGTGTGGGGCAGGGCTGCACCAACCAAGGTCTGGAGAAGTTGGTGTTGCTGTCTTCGGATGGCCTAGGACAGATGTCATGTGCAATTCTTTTACACAGCGATCATTTCACTCAGAACAGACCACACAGAAGCTGTCATTAGTTTGCCTCTCTCACCAGCAAACACCCATCACTCCTAAGCTAGCGTTTCAGGCGTGCAGGACGGCATAGACCCTGGCAGATGGTGGCCTCTCCCAGCAGAGGGCAAAGTCCATTCCAGGGCCAGAGGTGCCCAGAGGGAATCAGTCAGGTGAGCCACTGCTGGGAGTGGCTTTCGTTCCCAGTCTGGCACCACACCCACAGGCCTGGCAAACAACCTGTCTGGGACCCCAGAGAGTAGGGCTGAGGGCTACGGGTACCTGTTCTGAGGGTAGCACTGGAAGACCCACTGGACACATCAGACGTCTCCTGCAGCTTGTCCCCAGACAAGACGGAGGCTGGGCTGTGCATCCATACACAGCATAGCTGCAGACTCCAGGGGCAGGGGACCATGAGGCTGGCCTGCCTTTTGTTAATCATTTCTATTACCTCCACAGCCAGCTCTCCTGTTAGTTTTTTTCCCTAGCTGTCCAGTTTCGCTTCTCCATGCTCCTTGAGTGTGGCCCTTCTGTGCAGGGGCCACTTCCGGGTCTTCCTGGGCATCCTCCTATCTCAAGGTGGGGGTTGGGTGGATAGGTGGTCCTTAGGTTGGCTCAGGTTATCCTCAGACCATCAGGGCTACTCTCTAAAGCAAATCTCAGACATTGTCTCCGGAAGGAGTAGGGGGCAGATTTTTAAAGTCTGTAAACATTTTTTAAAATATTATTTTAGGTGTATGAGTGTTTGTATGCATGTATGTGTGTGCATCGCATGCATGCCTGTAGTATGCATAGGTCAGAAGAGGGGGTCAGATTCCCTGGAACTGGAGTTAAAGACGGTTGTGAAACCAAACCCAGGTCCTCTGCAAGAGCAACAAGTGCTCTTAACCCCTGAGCCATCTCTCCAGTCCCAGATCTTTAATTTTTTTTTTTTTTAATTTTTTGAGATAAGGTTTTACTATGTATCCTTGGCTGGCCTGGAACTCGATACATAGATCAGGCTGGCCTTGAACTCAGAGATCTGCTTGCCTCTCCCTCCTGAGTGCTGGGGTTAAAGGTGTGTGCCATCAAGCCTAGCAGGGGGTATATTTTTTACTTTCTCTCCCACTGGGGATAATTTTCCTCTAGAATCTGGAAGCACCCTTTTCTATTCTCGCTGCTAGGGCCTCTTGGTGCCCTTCAGACTTCTCTTCCTCAGACGGTGACCCTGCACTCTTCCCTACCAGCCTTGTGGAGGGCTCAGGCCTCACACTCACTAAGTGAGGTGCCAGGTAGACTTTCCAGCCAGCTTGTTCCTGGTTCTTAGACCTGCATGTGGTTTACTATTATTTCCTGGATAATCCCTCACACTTCCCACCCCTGCTGGGAGGCACCCTGGGACCTCACCTGCGCCACTGCTACACCACTGAGCTATATCCCAGCCCCTTGCCTTATTATAACTTATTATTACTGGAGACAGGGTCTTACTAGACTGCCCGGCTTGGCCTTAAACTTGCTCTGCAGCCCAGACAGGCTTTGAATGTGTTGTCTTCCTGCTTGAGCCTCCAGTGGCTGGGATGCCAGGCAGGCCAGGAGCACTAGGCCTGTCTTTTTTTTTTTTTTTTTTTAAATAATTTCTTGCACCATTTTTTCCTTTCAGGAACACTCACTAATCAAGATCGAAACCTCTGAATCGGGCAGTGGTGGCACACGCCTTTAATCCCAGCACTCAGAGGCAGAGGCAGGAGGATCTCTGTGAGTTCAAGGCCAGCCTGGTCTACAGAGTGAGTTCCAGGACAGCCAGGGCTACACAGAGAAACCCTGTCTCTGAAAAAAAAAGATTGAAGCTCTGAAATTTCCCGATTTCTGACCTTTCGCCGTTTCTCATTCCTTTGTCCTTTTGGAGACACCTGCACTCCACTCAGCCTTCTGAGACTCCTGCCGTCCTTTTGCCATTCCTATGCCCCCTCCAAAGAGCTCCCTTCCCCCTTTGCTCTTCATTCCTAGCATCCTGTTCTTGTTTTGAAAATACAACATCTTCCATTAATTTAGAGGGCAGGAATCACGTTTTCTTGCACATGTTTCTTTCTGTTGGCTGCTGCTGGCTACCCATTTTTCTTCCTTGCTTTGTCTCCCCTGGGCCTTGGTCTCTCAGACATAAAACTTTCAGAAAGCTGCTTTGGTTTCTGCTGCTGATGGGTGGTCATTGGGGCCCAAGAGTACAGGCTCTGTCCTTGGGGACTGTGGACTCCCTGCTGCAGCCCAAGTCTCCAAGGGACAGCCTTCCCCCCAGGCTGGCTGGCTTCTGACTCTTGGTTCACCAAGAAACTAGCAACACAAGGGTCTCAGATTCTCCTTCTAGTGGCCTCCAGGGAAATACCAACCATGGCCATCCACCAACAGTACTTCTGAGAGTGGGGTGTGAGGCCTCCCAGACTCCATATGGACCAAGGGTGTGTCTTCTCCCTATTTCAGGCACCCCAGGCTCACTGAGAGTGTGGAAGCAACTCCAAATTCTCCTTCTACAGGAGCTCTGTGTACCTGGCCACTGTATCCCTGAAAGTCTTTGGGATTCAGGAACAACTTCTACCTGCCCGCACAAACACATTGAGCTCAATTTCCAAATGGATGCTGGCATTTTCTCTGTCCTGGACCCACCTTGCATCTCACTGAAGAGGCTCTGATGCTCTCTGAGAACTAGCTTGCCCAGGGGTTCTGATTAAAAGGAGCAGAAACTGGGCCAGAGCCACTCAGCAGACCCAGATGCAATCGTGAGGAGGACTCCTAGCTGTTTCTGCTCAGGGTGGGCTGGAAATGGCCCATGATTAAGGCCTTAGAACCTACAGCCCACATTCTCTTGGCCGCTAAATAACCCTCAGTGGGAGCATGCCCTGGGGTACAGGGGTAGCAGAACCATGATTGGGGCAGGATATCATGTAGAGCCAGTGAGACCTTGACAGAGGTCTCAGGGAATCACTGTGGGTGTGGTCCTGCATGGGTGGGCCTCTCTGCACCTGGTTCTCTGCTCCCTTACCCTTTCGGGCAGGTCAGCTTCCCATGAATCTTGTGGGTACCTCTGCTGCCTTCTAGTCCCCTAAGCCTGATTTCTTCCTAGTCTGGGCCTGTTGCAGCTGGTCACAGCTGGTCTTAGGAACCCAAACCACCCCGAGTCTGAGACTTTCTGCCCTGCTGCGGCCCTCCATCACCAGCTCTGAGGCTGGGCCATCTCTACCTGGCCAGGCTCAGGCTTCTTTAGCAGCAGACTCAGCCACTCCACAACGGTGGCCTTGTCCTTTGGCCATCCTGCCTGGCTGAGCTGCAGCAGGGTTCAGCTTTGTAACCAGCTAGTGACATTTGTCAGGTGGTGGGGGCTGAGCTCAGAGAATCTCAGCTAAGAGCAGTTTGGTCCACCTGGAGACAATTGGTAACATCTGAAGACACTGTTGGTCAGACCCACAGGTATTCTGTGTACTGAGGCCAGGATGCCGGGATCCAAAGAGCACAAAGCAGCCCATGACAACCAACTGGAGCAAATGCTCACAGGGCTAAGGTGGGGGAAAACGAATCTTAGCCAGCTAGAGTCACCCTCCACCCACCTGGTGCATCCAATTTTAGCCCACAACCTCACCTATCACTCCCCACTCCCCTTTCACATTCCACAAGCCCAAGCAGCTGGTAACCTCGGGGTCCCTTAAGGGAGCTTGGGTTAGGGAAGCAGAGTCCTGACCTGACGGGAATCTAGGGCCAGGCCTCCACTGTCCAGTTTACCAGCAGAAAAACAGGCCCACAGAAGGTACTCTCTGGCTGGCTAAGTCTTCAGCCCCTCCCGAACTTCTGGCCCTGGAGTGCCTTCCCTCAGCAGTGAGAAGCTGGGACAGAGGGAATGTGACCTGCCTGGGTCAAGCCCCAGCCAGTGAGAGTACAAGGGGAGGAGCCAAGCTCTGAGGCCCCATCCTGACCTAGATGGCTGTCCTCAAACCAGGAACTGGATGCGGACCACAGGGGATTCTGGACTCATGATGCTACAGAGGGACAGTCACCTGTGCATTATGTCACAGAGGGAGCACAGGAAATGCCAAGATGGATCTAGAAACCAAAACCAAAACCTCCAGGCCCTTTGGCCAAACAGAAATGCAACCATCACCTTCCGGGGAGCAGACCTGTTGTCTCCATGAACAAGCCCTGAGAATCTCAACCAGCTACTTCGCCCCTGGACTCACGCTTCCTCACAGGGCTTCCTCACACATGGGTGGAGAGTGACTGCCTGCAGGAGGTGAACACTGGGACAGCCCCCCCCCCCAAGTTTCTTGCTACAGGGCTGGAGAGATAGTTCAACAGAAGTCAGCAGTGGCTGCTCTTCCAGAGGACCTAGGTTCAAGTCCCAGCACCCACATGGAAGTTCACAACTGTCTGTAACTCTTATCCCAGGGGATCCGATGCCCTCCCTCTTCTGATTTCTGTGGGTACCAGGCACACCTGTGGTGTGCAAACATAAATGCAGGCAAAACACTTAAATGTATAAATCTTTAAAAAGAAAAGAGTAGTTTCTGGTTTTAGGTGCTTGGAGAAAGAAGTGGCAAGGGGCCTCTACCTCACTTTCTCCATCTTGTTCTCTCTGCAGCTTACTTTTTCAAGGAAGCCTGAAGACCCCTCCCTCCACCGGGCAGTGCTGTGGGAGGTTTCTCTCTGGACGATGGGTATCCTGAGATCATGGGCCGATAGAAGCATTTATCCCCAGAACAGGAACACAGCAGCAGCAGACTGAATCAAGACACTCTGAGAGATAAGCCGAGGCCCGGAGACTGAAGCAGCTTGCCTGAATTAAGACATATTCAAGCCTTGTGCCCACACACCACGGTGGGAAGTCAAGGGTACAGGGCATACCGGCATACAGTCACGAACGGACCCACACACGGCACCCTACGGTTGGTCACTCCAGTGACGCACACACCCAAGCATCCACTTAGGGGCTATCAGCTCCTGTCTGGGCTCCAGGTGTGATGTAGAGGCCACCAAGATCTCATTGTGGCTGCTACTAACTCAGACCCCTGCTCCTGAGGCCCATGCCCAGGTTCATCTTTCTTGCTCAACCTCAAAATAGATCCCTGCTCCTGATTTACAGATACGGGGATCAGGGCAGGGGGGTGGGGTCAGGTGCCCACCGTCCAGCCTGTAAGTGGCACCCGCAGCTTTCTGGAGCAGTCCCCTCCCACTGGAAGGCACTGTGGAGCCTGGCTTAGACGGCTGGCCACCAAGGCCATCAAGGTAGAAAAAGGGCACGAGGGGGGTCAGGCCCCTTATTCTTGGAGCCCATCTGAACAGACCGTCTTTCTAGCTCCCGGAAGAGTCACTTCCACGCCCCTCAGGACTTCCCAGGAGTCTCTGCGCCCTAGTGTCTAACCGGGTCCACTGCAAAGTGTCCCTTGGACTGAGCAGCTCAGAGCAGCTAGGCTCCTGGTCCCGGGCTTGCAGCTCCGGCGAGAGGGCGGGGCGCGACGTTGTCGCCGAGGTCGGAGGGGCTGGAAAGGAGCAGAGGCGCTCAGGTGGCTTTCCTCTCGGCCGACCCTCCAGTGCCCAGACTCACCTGTGCGTGCGGCCGAGGAGCAGCGGGGCGGGTACAGCTCGCAGTGCTGCTGGATCCCGGTCCTGCGGCCAGTCGGTCCCGCCCTCCCTACTTCCTGCAGGGCAGGCGGGCGGGCGGGCGGACGGGCGGAGCCGGGCCAGGTGGGCTCCGCCGGCGGCTGCGCGGCCGGAGGGCGGGACGCACCCTGGGCACCTGCTGCACCGCGGCTGCCTCACCTGGCCGCGCCGGCTGCGTCAGCGCACTACCTGGGCCCCGCCTGCGTTCACGTGACCAGTCTGGGGGTTCGGGTCGGAGTCCGCCCTTGGGTACTGTCTTCTCTCCCTCCCGCTCCTACGCCCGCTTCCTTTCTGCGCCTGTCTCTGGGCTCCTCCGCCTCCTCCAGGAAGCCTTCTGAGAGAGCCCGGGCCTGCGGGAACCTGTTTCTGAAGGAAGGCCCCACCCTCTGCATTCTTTGCAGCAGGCTACTTCAGGGCAGCCCTAACCAGGATCTCCAGGACAACCTTCATAGTGTGGTCTGTCCACCACCACTCCACTTTATTGATAACTCTGGGGGCTGGAAATTCTGCCAGCCACTCAGGTCCCGCCTTGATTCTCCTGAGCTCAGGAAAACAGCTCCCAAGTCCATGTAGTTCCCTCAGGGATGATGCTGTAACAGCGCCCCCTATGGGGGCTCTAGGGGCCAGGCTCCCCGTGTGGGAAAAGATGGGGTCTGCACCATTGCCCTCCAAAATGCCACCAAATCTGAGCCCCAAAGGGTGAGCAGAGTTAACGGATGAAAGGAGAGAGAGTAGGCAGACAAGAGTCACAGTGAGTGCAAAGGCAAGAAGTGGAGGGAGCATGGCCGGGGGCAGCCTGAGGTGGGGGCAGGAGCAGAGGCTGGCCGTGCCCAGCCTCCTCCATCCAAGAGCAGGAGCTTCTTGGAAGCAGGATGGTCAGGGCGGGGCCGGTCCTGACCACCCTGCCTCTGCCTGGTATGTCAGTCCAGACTCACCTTCCGGAGGCTGCCTCAGGTTCCTGAGAGCCGGGGTTACTTACTGACATGCACCCCTACACCTGGCATTTTAGTTTTCCTTCATGCAACATTGAATTCGTGGTTTGGCATCTCCAAGACACCTCAAAACACGGTCATCAGAGCAGACCCAGACCACGCTTGGACAAGAGGAGGGAACAAGGATGAGCTCTTCTCTGTGGAGACTGTTAACGCAACCGTCTCTTACTGTGGCTCTTTTCCCGCCTGGCTCGCTCTGCAGAACCAGGGCTGTGTGCGACAGGGACACAGGGACTGTCTGGTGTCCTGGGAGTAACCCAAGGTCCTGGGACACAGCCAGGAGCCTCAGCGTGTGCTAGTCCCCTTCCTGATCCACCTCTATCATCTATTTTTCAGGAAAGATCTGTGACCTCACACCCTGGTCCCCCCACACGGTTATCCATGCAGTGGCCTGGGCAGTGTAACCCAAGAGCATGCCCAAGAGCACCACATTTCTGAGAGGGATGATGCTGGAGACTCTGGCTTGACACTTTCTTGGTTATTGCAGTGTGAAGGGTGTGCCTGGCCGGCAGTCCTCCTATGCCCTCAGCCTCGGACCACAGCCCTGAAGCTAAATGGTTTGGTTGTGCTAGCCTCTGCTCTTTCCGGTGTGATATCATCTGGGCACAGGGCCAGGCCCAGTGGGTGTCAGTCACGGTGGAAGGAGAAGAGGAGCTCAGAGTGACCTGTGGACTAAGGCCTGGGTCCTGGAACTCCCTGGGTGGCCAGCTGATGTGCTGCCAGGCAGCTCCTGGGAAAGGCGGGTTGTTGCTGACCCCCTGAGGCCATTGTAGGGTATTGCGCTCACCAAGCCCAACCTCCATGAAGCACACTGACCAATGAAAAGGGGAGGCCGAAGCCTGATGGAAAAACCCTGGGCAAGCGGGAGACAGATGCCCAGAGAAAGGCCAAGGCCAGGCAGGGAGACCTCCCACTCCAACTTCCTAGTAAGATCTTGCATGTCAGCCCCTGCTCAGCGCTGTCTCCTCACACCTCTGTTAGCCCCTGACTCTTAAAGAATTAAAAGATAGGAGGACAAAAACCTCACCTCGATCACAAAACAGTTAACAGGAGGGGAAAATTTTGACACTGCAGGTAGACTTGGTGAAAAAATACTCTTTTTTCTTTCTTTTTTTAGTGACAGGGTCTCACTGTGTAGCACAGGCTGGCCTGGAATCATTATGCAGACCAGGCTGGCTCAAACTCATAAAGATCTAGCTGCTTCTGCCTCCCAAGTGCTGGGGTTAAAGGTGTGTAGCACCACTGCCTGCCTGACAAAAACACACCTAACAGGGCACACACAAGAAGGAGCAGGACCCCCTGCAAAGCAGGTGGGGGACGCAGATGTGAAGCCCATTCTCCTCCTGGAAGATGACAGGAGGCTGAGGGTATTTGATAGGCTGGAATGGGGTCACTTTTCTCTAATTTAGGAAAGTCCCATCGGGCCTTTGTGTCAAGATGACAGACCTTTGTCTCAGGTCAAGAGGGCGAGGAAGAAGCCGGAAATTATCCATCTCCGATGCCTATGTCTGTCTGTCTGTTTGTCAGGGATCTGCCTAACTCCTAGTCCCTCACCTTATCCTATCATTTAGCTCTAAGACCTGTGGAGGTCTTAGAGGGTGGAGGTGGAGGGCTGTGGGCTATCTTTACCTACCTTCACCCTCAGGAAGGGTGCTGGGTCAAAGTCTGCACAGAACTCATATCTGGATGATGAGGGTGGCTAGCCATCTATATGGCCTGTCCTGGGGATCTCTTTGCTCCCAAAGTTCCTGGTTGGGAGAAGAGGTGGATTCTGCCCTTCCATCCTTCACAGGTTTTGGTGAGTGCCCATTAGTAGCCACCACACCTGCTGGGCAGCCAAGAGCTAGGCCTGTGGGCCTGGCCACACCCAGCATCCTCATAGATGAAAGACACCTGCAATGAAGAAACAGGCTGACCGGCGGCGGTAAGTCAATCAAAGCAGCCCCATCCCAGGCTCAGCAAAGCTATCCTGGAGGTGGGTGGTGCTCTACCTCACACTAAGGGTAAAGAGGCCTTTGAGGGCAGGTGCATCCACAGACAGTCAAGAGCCTGTCAGCACAGCACTTAACAGTTGTTGAAAGGCTGGTCAAATGGAGAATCTTAGCAATGCGTGAGGTTTACACCTCCAAGGTCAGGTGCAACAGGGCTACGTGGAGGAAAAGAAGGAAGCTGGGACCCAGATTGGAGGGAAAACTAATTAACAGACCAGAAACAATACAAATGATGGAAGAGTGAGTGAGGCTTTTGAGGCATCTAGCATGAATGAGGCCAGGTATGTGTGAACGCACGTGTGTCTGAGCCCAGGGCCTTATGCATGGTAAAGGCTCAGCTGCTGCTGAGCTATACCCCAACTCTGTCCAGGAATTTGAAGAAACCAAAAACATAATCTGAAGTGTAGTGAAAAGGCTAAAAGAGAGACAATGTTGGCCCATCTCATGAAATGTGTAAACCAAGGCTCAGGAAGGGGTGAGCAGGGGAAAGATGCTGAAAAAGATACAGTTCTAGACCAGTGCCTTGTGCACTCATCATCAGAGAGGCTTCCTCTGGCAGCAGATGGGAGCAGATGCAGAGACCAGACATTATGTGGAGAGAGTCTAAATCAGAGGTGTCCATCAGTTCCTTCCCCTTGGAGCTCAGGGAACCCCAAGGAAGAAGGGACAGAAAGATTGTGGGAGTCAGAGGAGATGGAGGACACCAGGAGAACACAGCCCACTGAATCAACTAAGCAGGGATCACATGGGCTCACCAAGACTGAAGCAGCAAGCGCAGGGCCTGCAGGAGTCTGCATCAGGTCCTTGCGTGTTGTGGCTGTTAGCTGGGTGTTCTTGTGGGACTCCTGACTGTGGGAGCTGGTGTGTCTCTGGTGCTCTTGAGACTGTTTTCTTCCTGTCAGGTTGTTTGGTCCAGCTTCAGTGTGAGGGCTTTTGCCTTGTCTTACTGTCTTTTGTCTTGTTATGTTCGGTTGTTTTTTTCTCTTGGAGGCCTGCTCTTTTCTGATGGCAGGTGGAGGGAGAGTAGATCTGGGGGAGAGGGGAAGTGGGGGGTGCTTGGAGGAGTAGAGGGAGGGGAAACTGTGGTTGGGATGCATTGTATAAGAGAAGAATATATTTGCAACTAAAAAAATAAAACAGAAAAATATCGAATTATGGGAACCGGAGAGATAGCTCAGAAGTTAGGACCACTTGCTGCTCTTCCAGAGGACCTCAGTTTGGTTCCCAGCCCCCACGTTGGGTAGCATACAACTGCTTGTAACATCAGCTCCAAGAGATCCAATACCCTTCTCTGGCTTCTGAAGGTACCTGCACACCTGTAACATATACCTACATACCCATACAATACACATAAATAAGTTTCTGCCCTGGCTGCCCTGGACTACAAGCCATAAGATGAAATAAACCCTTTCTTCCCTAAGATGCTTTTGGTCACAGTGTTTTTATCAGTTGGCTCCTCAAAGGAAATGGTCAGTTTCAAATGCTTGTATTTGAAAAATAAAACATGGTTTTAAACCCGTTATCTATACTTCTATCTTCAAATATTTAAAAAATTAGCATAAATTAAAACCAAAATAAACAGAAGAAATAAACTAATAAATTATCAGAAGACAGTATAATAGAAAATCGGCCTACAACATAAAAATCAATGAACAGCAGAGATATTATTTGAAAAGTTCAATGAAATTGATATCTTTAGACTGCTCAAAAAAGAAAGAGGTAAGACTCAAATGATGGATTATCAGGAAGGAGAAAGAGCAATCACTCAGATCTTTAGACTGTAAAATGATGGGGAACTTTGCCAGTAGATTCAACAACTTAAGGGAAATGGTAAAGTCCCTCAAAAGGTGCTAATCATCAAAATGGGCACAAGCACAAATAGATCATCTAAATGGAATTGTATCTATGGAAGAATTAAAGTTAAAACATTAAATTACACTTATTTGTTTATTTAGTGTGGAGGGACACACATACATGCCATGGGCCATGTTGTGGGAGATAGCTCTTTGCTTCCACCATGTTGGTCCTATGGCTCCAACTCAGGTTGTCAGGTTTGGCAGCAAGTACCTTTGCTCACTGAGTAAAGAAACAAACACATTCTGTAGCTCCAAGCTAGCTAACACATTTCCGAAGAGGAACCTGCAGACCTTCAAGATGTTGCTGGTGAATTCAGCTTAACATCCAATCCAAAAGAAGAAATAATATTCACCTTATATAGAGTGTATCAAGGACTCAAAAAAGCAGATGTTGCCCATCTCACTTTATATGTCCACTATTATCCTAAAATCCATACTGAACATATTATGAAAACCTCCCATAGAACTGCAGACTAACATCCTTCATGAGCATAGAAGCGATAGTGTTGTGGGATGTGTTTCTGTATGCTGTGAATATGTGTGGCTCCCACTGGATAAAGATAAAGCTGATTTGGCCTATGGTAAGAAAGCTTACAGCCAGGTGGGAAATCCAAGCAGAGATACAGACAGAAGGGTGGAGTTGGGAGAGATGCCAGCTGTTGCCCAAAGAGAACAAGATGCCAGGAGACCAGTAACACCACAGCCACATGGCAGCGTATAGATTAATAAGAGTGGGTTAATTTAAGATGAAAGAGCTAGCTAGCAAGAAGCTGAAGCCATAGGCCATACAGGTTTGTAATTAATATAAGCCTCTGAGTGATTATTTAATAAGCAGCTGCAGGAATGTGAGGCCAGGTGGGACTGGAGAAACTTCCAGCTACATTTGGTGCCCAAATGTGATGGCAAGAGTTTCCACCTAAAACCTGAGAGAACTTACTGAAACGGAGCTAAGAGCAGCTTCCTAGTTCTTATGTGTCATGGGGGCCTCAGTACAGAGATGCCACTGTACAGAGATGCTGCTGCATTCAAACTTGAGCACAGCCTGGCAGATTCCCACCACAGTACACAGAGGCATCTCCAAGCTGTGCAGCACACTGAGTAGTGGATTTAGCTACTCAAACCAAAACCAAAACCAAAAACAAAACAAAACAAAACAAAAAAGATTTCTGAGCTACACTCTGCTTGATGGAGGCACGGACTCACTGCTTCCCAGAGTTGGCAGGGGCATGGCTCCCAGAGCTGGTGGTAAATGTACCTCCGCCATGTTGGGAAGCTGAAATGGGTGGAGCCAGCAGCCAGGGCTGCTGCTTTGGTCCTAGCCACACTGTGGTTTAAATCAATGGTCAAAAAATGATTACAGATTCAGATGGAATAAAACTCTAAATGGTTTATAATATATGTAAAAATAGAGATAGGCTTGGAAGAGAGAGGAAAAGGAATATAGGCAGTTATATAAAGAAATAGTTTTAAAAAATAAAATCTTTAGAGACAATAAAAGTAATATAAAAGTTAAGCCATGTAAAAAAGAAAATTACACAAAGAATCTGGATACTGCATATTATTGTATTTTCCTTGGGATTTTTAACTGCAGAGAAATATTTGATTGTAGAGGCTACTCAGTTAAATCAATATGTATATTTTAAAGGTATCTTGACTTCAAAATTTATGTCTAAGGATACATTGCTTTGGAAAAGAGGTTCTGCTTTTGTTTCCACAGAAGATGAGAACCTATGGATTGCTTCCAGGCTAAAAGGGTTGATCAACCAAGACCCCCTGAAAGGTCTCTAATGACAGCCATGGTGTAGCTGAAGTTTTCTCCAATCCTGCCTGGCCCACGGTCAGGACAAATCTCTCTCACCCACCAGTCCCACAGCTGCTCAGACCCAACCGAGTAAACACAGAGACTTATATTACTTATAAACTGTATGGCCGTGGCAGGCTTCTTGCTATCTAGTTCTTATATCTTAAATTAACCCATATCTATTAGTCTATAAGTTACCACATAGCTTGTGGCTTACCGGCAATTTTACATCTCGCTTCCTCTGTGTCTGGCTTGCGACTCCTGACTCAGCCTTCCTGTTCCCAGAAGTCTCTTCTCTCCTTGTCCCACCTATACTTCCTGCCTAGCTAGCCAATCAGTGTTTTATTTATTAACCAATCAGAACAACACATTTAACATACAGAACATCCCACAGCACCATGGCCTAGATGATCCAATACCCAAAACAGCTTCAAAGCAACTGGCTGAGATGATCTAGCCTCACAGACTATTCCAGTCAGGATTTGACCATAATTTTTAATTTTCCCAGGATCCCCATAAAATTGCCAGCATCCTCAACCAGCAGAAAGTAGTATGAAAAGCTATGCCCAAATTCCCAAAATATTGTTTACAAATGTTTATTTTTATTTAAGTGAGATTGATTATAAATGCAATCTCCTTCTAAAGAAGAAAAGGGGGATATAGATATGATAGGGTGAAAGGGTAGATTATTAAATCTACTTTTAAAGAGCAACAACTTGTTTGAAATGTTTTACATTGCTATGAATTTTGGTTTATTGATACAAATTTAAAGTTAGTTTTGTTATACTGTATATATATTTCTACTCTTGTTTAAGGTATTATGTTTATGCAACTCATTTAAAATTGTAATGTATAATTAAATATAGATTAATAATTAGACATCTATGGTAATCAAACTTATAGTCATGTTAGTTGTTTTCTAGGTTTATATAGATATATTTCAAATAGGCAAGTAATCTTTAAACACTTCAAAGACCTACAGAATATGGCATTTAAAATGTTTTAAGAACTTAGACTTTTCTGAACATTGAGACATATCTGCTCCTGGCATCACCAGTTACTTCAAAGAGAAAGATAGGCATCAAAGAAACTCCATATGGAGTTTTCTTTCTTTATGGCAAAAGCTAGTCGTTTGGGCAAGAAACTGTTCTTGCCTGGACTGCTTGACAGTATGTTGTATAAACTGAACATGCAGTACTCATAGGAAGGTGACCACTGAACTTTGCAAAGTGAGATGGTCCTTCAAGTTCCTGTTTCACAGAAGAAACTGCCAGACATTCTACATGACACAGGGAAAAGTGACTGATGAACTTTGCCAGAATGGGCGGAACAGTCCTTAAAATTTCCTGCTTCACTGAAAGCTATGCCAGAGACTCTAGGCCTATAGGCTGAAGATAGATGCCCAACATTACAGAGGAACTTTGGATGACTGTCCAGGCAGCCAGATGTCTCTGTCATTTCTAGAATTTTGGGAGTTGCTTACAGTGCACTTCCTGTTTACTTAGGTAATATTATATCCTTCTGGGGTCTTTGATGGCATTGAAGACTAGATAGTTATAATTATAGTTTTCCTTAGTCATGATAAAAGATAAATTAGATATAAAACTTTAGACTCACAAAAATAGGATAGATGATAGAGTATTTTCTTTAATTTTGACAAATACAAATAGACTAGATATTGTAACTGTAATTCTTGCTTGATAACTGTTTTGTTATATATAATTTTACTATGTTAAAGTTAAAACTTTCCTTTTTGATTAGACAGAAAAGGAGAAGTGCTGTGGGATATCTTTCTGTATGCTGTGAATATGTGTGCCTCCCACTGGATAATAAATAAGGCTGTTTTGTATTATTTATAAGCAAGAAAGCTTATAGCCAGGTGGGAAATCCAAGCAGAGATACAGACGGAAGAAGGGCAGAGTTGGGAGAGACACCAGCCTCTACCCAAGGAGCAACAAGATGCCAGAAGACTGGTTATGCCATGGCCACCTGGCAACATATAGATTAATAGGAATGGGTTAATTTAAGATGAAAGAGCTAGCTAGCAAGAAGCTGACGCCTTAGACCATACTGTTTGTAATTAATGTAAGCCTCTGAGTGATTACATAATAGAAGACTATGGGACTGCAGGGCTGGGTGGCACTGGAGAAACTTCCAGCTACACCATAGTCTTTTACAAAATATTAATGAGTCAAATCTAGTCATACACATGATAGATAACAGTTGTGGAATATTTTGATCACACTCTGACCTCCAAGGCTGCCAATAAAGTTTACTTTGAATCAGAGGGTGGAGCTAGCTACTAGCTGACCAAAATTAATCATAGAGGTTTGGAGGACCCAGGACATATAGAGAGACACAGGAAGTAGTAGGGTGAGGCTTAGAAAGATTCTTGATCCTTTTGGATCGAGGAAGGAGAGAGAAAGGGAGGAGGTCACTGGTCACTTCTCCACTGCTTCTCTGATCACTCAACATCTTACATTGATATCTGACTCCCAAGTTTCTATTGATAAAGAATAATTAGATAAATGCTTCATCTGGTGTCCCACACAGGGCATGAGATCATGAGGCAGGTGCTTGCCACCACAGAGTAAAAAATTAAAGACCTATGTAGAAAAGGTTTCTGAATTGATTCTAAAGGGAAAATTGAGACTTCATCAATTAGCAGGAATGGACCCAGTAGAAATTATAGTACCTTTTACTAATGCTGAGATTTCCTCATTATGGGCAGAAAATGAACATTGGTAAAGAGCTTACAGTAATTTCTTGGAAGAAACTAGCAACAAATATCCCCAAAGCAAGAGACATCAGTTTATAAAAAGAATTAATTGGATTCTCCCTCATATAATAAAGGAACACCAATTTCTGGAGCCCCTACATTCTGCACTGATATAAATAAATCAGGAAAGGCAGGTTATAAGTTAGTAAATTTAAGTAAAGTGGCTTAAAGCCCTTATGATTCTGATCAAAAGTCAGAATTATATGCTATTATCTACTAGATTTTCCTGAACCTCAATGTAGTTACTAACTGTCAATATGCAGAAAGAGTTATTTTATATATTGAAACTGCTGAACTTATTCCAGATGATTCAGAATTAACTTTGTTATTTTTTCAATTACAAGAAATAATCAGTATAGAAATCATTCTTTGTATATAATACATATCATATCCTATATGTGTCTACCAGGCTCTCTAGCACAAGGTAAATAATGAAATTGATCAGCTATTGATAGTAAATGTGCTAGAAGCCTCAGAATTTCATAAGAAACACCATGTTAACAACAAAAGTTTGAAGAAATTTTTTCTATCACTTGGCAACAAGCCAAAGAAATTTTAAGAAAATGTCCTATTTATTCCTTGTATAACCAAACTCCAGTACCTATAGGAAGTAACCCAAAAAATATTTTAAAAAAATGAAATCTGGCAAATGGATATGTTTCATTTTGCAGAGTTTGGAACTTAAAATACGTATACCATACCATAGATAAATAATCAGGATTTCAATGGGCAACTTCTTTAAGATCTGAAAAGGCTGATTATGTAATTATACATTTATTAGAAGTGTCTTAGTTTTTTTTATTGTTGTGAAGAGATACCAGGACCATGGAAACTCTTATAAAGAAACATCAGAATTCATAAAGATTAGATTCAAACAGGAAAGATTTCTTGATTAGGAGAGGAGATAGTTCATCAAACGCTGTAGCCATTCAGTATAAACCAACTTATAAGACTAACAAATGCTTTTCATTTGATAAGACATAACCTGCCAAAAGGAGAAACTCCCCAAAGTTTAGGTTAAGGCAGGGTGTAGCTAAAGTTTTCCTGCCTGGCCCACAGTCAGGACAAATCTCTCTCACCTGCCAGTCCCACAGCCACTCAGACCCAACCAAGTAAACACAGAGACTTATATTGGTTACAAACTGTATGGCCATGGCAGGCTTCTTGCTAACTGTTCTTACAGCTTAAATTAATCCATTTCCATTAATCTATACCTTGCCACATGGCTCGTGGCTTACCGGCATCTTCACATGCTGTTTGTCATCATGGTGGCTGGCAGTGTCTCTGACTCAGCCTTTCACTTCCCAGCTTTATTCTCCTCCTTGTCCCGCCTATACTTCCTGCCTAGCCACTGGCCAATCAGTGTTTTATTTATTGACCAATCAGAGCAATACATTTGCCATACAGAACATCCCACAGCACTTCTCCTTTTCTTTCTTTTCTTTTTTTTTTTTTCAAAAAGGAAGGTTTTAACCTTAACAAAGTAAAATTACATATAATTTGGGAATTTGGGCATAGCTTCTCTTACTACTTCCTGCTGGAGGAGGGCGCTGTATCTTATGGGGACACACAAAAAAATTTTAGGATTATGGAATAGTCCATGAGGCTGTATTGTCTGAGCCAGTTGCCTTCAAACCATTCTGGATGTTGGATCATCTGGGCCATGGTGTCATCAGAGACCTTTCAGGGGGTCTTGGCTGGTCAAACCTGATGTATCTTAATCTGGAATGAATCCATAGCCTCTGGCTTTCTGTGGGAACAAAAGCAGAGTCTCCTTTCCAAAGCAACACATCCTTACATCCAAATTTTGAAGTCAAGGTATCTTTAAAATATACATATTGGTTTAACTCAACATCTTTTACAATCAAATGTTTTTCTGCAGTTAAGAATCCCAAAGACAACACAATCCAGATTCTCTGTGTAATATTCATCTTTACGTGGCTTATTTTTTATATTAATTTTACTGTCTCTTTAAAGACTTTATTTTTTAAAACTATGTATTTGTTTATATAACTGTATATATCACCTTTTTTGTCTCTTTCAAGCCTACATATATTTTACACACATTGTATACTATTACTTCTGAATCTGTCTTATTGTGAATCTATTGTTTTAACCTGCAGCATTTGTAAGACTGAAACGGCGCTATGGCTGCTGGCTCTGCCCACCTCAGCTTCCCAACATGGTGGTGGTAGTTTACTGCCAGCTCTGGGAGCTATTGTGGGTCTATGCTTTTATTCAAGCAGCGTGTAGCCCAGAAACCTCTTTTTTTTTTTTTTGTACTAGCAAAGGCTAAATCCACCATGCAGCTTAATGTGCCACTTGCAGAGGCCTCATTCCCGCCATACAGTGGCAGGTCAAGCATGCACACTAGGAACCCACCAGTAGCTCAAACCAGCAGCTGCCACTCATTTGAGAGAGACAATTAGGAAGCTGTTTTTAGCTCCGTTTTAGAATCTTTTCTCAGGTTTTAGGTGGAAACTCTTGCCAACACGTTGGGCGCCATTTGTAGCTAGAGTTTTCCTGCCTGGCCCACAGTCAGGGCAAATCTCTGTCACCTGCCAGTCCCACAGCCACTCAGACCCAACCAAGTAAACACAGAGACTTATATTGGTTACAAACTGTATGGCCATGGCAGGCTTCTTGCTAACTGTTCTTACAGCTTAAATTAATCCATTTCCATTAATCTATACCTTGCCACATGGCTCATGGCTTACCGGCATCTTCATATGCTGTTTGTCATCATGGTGGCTGGCAGTGTCTCTCTGACTCAGCCTTCTACTTCCCCGCTTTATTCTCCTCCTTGTCCTGTCTATACTTCCTGCCTAGCCACTGGCCAATCAGTGTTTTATTTATTGACCAATCAGAGCAATACATTTGCCATACAGAACATCCCACAGCAGCAGGGTTTTGTTTTTGTCTTTCCAGGAGAATAAAAGCATCCAACTAAAGAATCTGAGGACCACTGGACAAATGAGATATCTGAAGAAGAAGGAAGAATCATCAAGAGAAAAATGTCCCAAGAAAAAGAGTAAATTGGCTTAATGGTATATCACATTTATAACAGGAAAAATTTTCACAGATCTTCCCAAATGTTTGTTTCTGCTGTTTTCTACAGATATAAGGCAAATGGTCTTTTTTGTAGTCCCAATTCAATTAAAAATCAAAGCTGTCTTTGGAGTTGGAATGTAACTCTCTTCCTTCTCTAAATCCAAGCAAGCTTGTTAAAGAAAAATCCAAAATCTCTGTCTCATGTCAGAAGAGCCACTTGATATGGGACAGAAGAAAAATCAAAATTAAAGGACTATTCTATTGTCACTAATCTCATAATCCTTTGGATTAATTTTGACTCTTTAAAACTTTTCTTAAAGTATAAATATTATCCCAAAATTTGTAAGATTTATAAGATATATATATATGTATATGTATATGTATATATATATATTCTGTAGTGATATTAATGGTCATATAGAGTACTAACTAATTCTAGAAATAGGCTTCATCTAGCTTCCTATACATGATTTCATGCTTGAGTCTGAATCAGGTAACTAGGAATCAAGCTTGTGTACTCTGAGTGTATTTAATAGATTGTGGTCCTTTAACCTCTTTGATATCTGTTGCGAATGACATTTTAAATGTTTGATTTTCTGCAGTGAATCATGACCATTCCTAACAATGACCTTTGAAGTCTCCAAAAGGAAGATGGGGCCCCACAATGATGATTCCACCTGGACTATGATAATGCCACTAGGCTGACAAACGCCACATCAAGATCAGCTTTGGACTACAAACTGCTTGAGACAATTTCAAGGTGGTTAGCTAAGATGGTCCAGCCTCACAGACTACTCCAGCCAGGACTTCAGATAAGACCTGCACTTTCCCATCACACTGAGACTGGACAACAGCTAGCTCCCCCAGGATTTGACAATTATCACAATTTTTCTCAGAGTCCCTTAAAGATGCCATCACCCCCAGACAATAGAAAATATTTTAATAACATGATACCCACATTCCCAAGAGGTGTGGTGGGTGGTTTTTGGTTATTCAGTGGATTATGGTTTACCATCATTTAGGGGGGTTGGTTGCAAGTTGTTATTGGTCATAGCCAGGGAGGAAACTAAGCAAAGGAGAGATTCAGGGATCTCACTCTGAAAAGAAAAAGGGGGAATATAGAAAGGATAGTATAAAAGGGTAGATTATTGAATCTACTTTTAAACTAAAAAAGCAAATACTACTATTAAATATTTATTTTACATTGGTATGGATTTTTGTATATTGATTCAAATTTAAGGTTATTTTTGTTTTAACATAATGTATATGTGTGTCTACTCTTGTTTAAGGCATTGCACCTATACAGCTCATTTTAAAATGCAATGTAAGGTTTTAGATCTTAAAGGTTATTATTAGAAACTATCTAAGTTAATTAAGAAATGTAGGTTAATAGTTAATCATCTATAACCATCAAATTTGTGGTCATATTAGGTATGTTTCCAAGGTCAAACAGAGTATTTTAGATACACAGATGGTCTTCAAATACTTCAGAGATCTATAGAATATGGCATTTAAGATGTTTTAATAACATAAAACTTTTCATGGCTGTGAGACACATCTGCTCTTGACAGCACCAATTTACTTTAAAAAAAGGATCATGTTCATTGCAGAACTTCCATATGGAGTTTTCTTTAATTGTGGCAAAGTTAGCCACTGGACAAGAAACTGCCCTTGCCTCGACTGCTGACAGTATGCTGTCCAAGCTGGACAAGCAGAACACAAAAGAAAGCAACTGCCAAACCTTGCCAAGACAAGGTAGGACAGTACTTCAAAATTCCTGCTTCACAGAAGAGTCTGTCAGATTTTATAGGCATGTAGGTCAAAGATGGATGCCCCAATGTTGCAGAGGAACCTTGGATAACTGTCCAGGCAGTCAAATGTCTCTGTCATTTCTATAGTTTTTGAAGTTGTTTACTCTGAACTTCCTGTCTACTCAGGTAATATTATATCCTCCTTGGATCTCTGATGGGGTTGAAGACTAGTGTATACAGTTTTCCTTGTTACCAAATTCAGAAAAGAAACTCACAAAAGAGTTGTAAAGTGTATAAGATTTAGAGATGTAAAAGCTTATATTGTTTATCTAAGAAAATGTTTTGAGGTCTAAAAAGATAGTTTTGAGTTGGTAACACAAGTTTGGATAGAAAATGAATTAGGCACAAAATTTGGACTCACCAAGGTAGGATAGTGGAGTATTTTCTCTGAATTTGCCAAATGCAAATGGACTGGACATTGTCAATGTAGTTCTTACCTGATAATTGTTTTATTGTATATAGTTTCAATGTGTTAGAGTTAAAACCTTCCATTTTTTTTTAGACAAAAAGAGGTAAATGTTGTGGGATATTTTGATCACACTCAGACACTCCTGAGACTGCCAATAAAGTTTACTTTGAATCAGAGGGTGGAGCTAGCTACTAGCTGACCAAAATTAGCCATAGAGTTTTAGAGGACAGAGAACATATAGAGAGACACAGGAAGTAGGGTGGGACTTAGAAAGATTCTTGACCCTTCTGGATTGAGGAAGGAGAGAGAGAGAGAAGGTCACTGGTCACTTCTCCACTGTTTCTCTGATCATTCAGGTTCTTACCCCAATATCTGACTCCCGAGTTTTTATTGATTAAAGAATATTTAGATGAATGCTTCAGAAAATAATCAAGTTGGGCTGTATTTTTGAAATGCAAGGGTAGTTTGATATTTGAAAATCATTATCATTCACCATATTCACAATAAAGAACACTAGTCATGAGCTATTTTGTATAGGTGGAGAAAAGACATTTGAGATAACCCAGCACCTATTGATAATGAAAATCTCAGCAATGTGTAAACAGATGGGCACTTGTGCATCCCAACAAGGGGAGGGCATAGTTACCACCAGATAGTGATGAAAACTGGATGCTCTCTCAGGCTCTGGACAAGATAAAGAGATCCACCAGCCATTTTTGCCTAGTATGGGTTGTAGCTATTGCATCCCAACAAAGCATAGGTAAGAAAAACGCTCCCCACCATGCCCCAAATGCACTGAAGATGACATTGACCCCTTATTCCAGATACTCAAGTTTCTCCTTCCCTCCCTTTCCCTCTCTACATTGAACCTATCCATCTCACACATGGCTTTGTTACTAGGCTACCTGCATATGTAGCCATAAAGTCTATGTTCTTGCTTGGAGTATTCTGGAACTCTGTAGATTAGTGGTTCTCAACCTTCCTAAAGCTGCGACCATTAATACAGTTCCTCATGTTGTGGTAACCCCCAACCATAAAATTATTTTGTTGCTAATTCATAACTGTAATTTTGCTACTGTTATGAATTGTAATGTAAATATCTGATATGTAGACTATCTGATATGTGACCCCTGTGAAAAGGTCATTCAACCTCCAAAGAGGTCATGACCCACAGGTTGAGAACCTCTGCTCTAGATGATACCAGACAGAGAAAATCCCTTCATGTAAGCTCTGTGCTGGTTGAGTCCTGGCAAAACACAAGTAACCAAGAGCTAAGGGTGAGCAATTCTGGGACCCCACAGAGTTGGCTTGTCAAATCCTATGCCCTACTGATCACCCCCTTTTTCTTACCATCCTTTCATGGTCTCAGGATTTCCACCTTCCTCTCCACACTTTTATCTTCCTCTATGCCCTTCCACCATCTCCTCCATCCTGTGTTTTCCTCTGCAGTCCACCTTCCCCTCCATGCTTCTCTTCTCCCCTCTGCCCCTTGTCAGCCCTTCCATTTCCTCCTCTGCTCTTCCACTTCCCCTTCCACCTACAATTTTCCCTCTGCCCTTCTATTATACCTCTGATTGTCTATCTCAAGGGGTTGCTGATCTTGTTTCTGGGCAGCTTGAACTTTGAAGGGTGTAGGGTTGGCTAGCTGGCTTGTTAGGGGAGGCTGTTATAAGACCAAGGGTTATCAGGTCCTTGATAGCCTGCTATAAAGCTTGTAGTCCTACCAGGACCTTCATGAATTCAGGGCTCATTTCTTATAGCAAGACTGGGTGGCACATACTGTTCCTGGGGCGGGGGTAGGGTGTTAATCTAGTCCTGGTTTGTGGGCAATGAATCCTCTATTGAAGGTGTTCAGTTTCTCACAGATGTACAGTTGTGTAACCATAGTTCTGATGTAAAACATGTTGGTTACCTTGGGCATTTCCTCCCAGCCCCTTGCAGTCCATTATGCCCCTCCCCCAACCTATGAGGCATTGTCCCCCTCACCCTCCCTTATGTGAGACTCAGCCACATTGTTGTGACTCACAACAGGCCTTGTTCCCTGGTCACTGAGCAGTGTCCTTTTTTGTGGATGTCCCTGTTTTCTTCAGAGTCTGAATATACAAAAGAACAATGACCAGATGATTTGCGTATCAGTTACTTTTCTGTTGCTGGGATAAAACACCATGACCAAGATAACTTATAGAAGAAGGGTTTATATGGGCTTATTGTTTCAGAGGACAGAGTCCATTGTGGCAGAAACAATCAGGGGCTCGCATCCTCACCCCAAACAACGAAGCAGAGAGAACAAATTGAGAAGGGCACATGGCTTTGAAGCCTCAAAGCCTGCCCCAGTGACACACTTCTTCCAGCGAGGCCACACCTTCTAAACCTCCCCAAACAGCACCACTAACTGGGGACCAAGTATTCACATATCTAAGCCTATGGGGGAAATCTCCTTTAAACCCCCCATAATTTATACAAAAGCAATACCATTCTACAATAAGGGAATCGCTCAGTTGAAATATGGGCCAAGCCACAAAGAGACACCTCAGAGTACATACATAAAGGGAGAATGAATACAGGAAGAGACACTCCAGTCCACTGGGGAGGAGGAAACTACAAATCAAATCAACAGTGAGATAGCTTTGTACACTATCCAATGGCCAAAGTTGGGGCACCGTCAGAACTAAGTGCTGGAGAGCATTGTTGGCTGGTTTTTTGACTCTTCGCTCTTTGGAGGCCTGCTACCCAGCTCCCAAATAAATCACACATGGAGGCTTATATTTCTTATGAATTCCCAGATTTAGCTTGGCTTGTTTCTTGCCAGCTTCTCTTAACTTAAATTATCCATCTTCCTTTTGCCTCTGGGTTTTTTTTTCTTTTCTTCTGTATATCTTACTTTCACTTTTACTCCCTGGCTGGCTGTGCGGCTGCGCGGCTGGGCAGCTGTGCAGCTGGGCGGCTGGGTGGCTGTGCAGCTGTGCGGCTGTGTGGCTGGCCCCTTTTCTCACTCCTTCCTCTCTTGCTCCTCCCAGATTTCTCCTATTTCATTCTCTCTGCCTGCCAGCCCCGCCTATCCTTTCTCCTGCCTTGCTATTGGCTGTTCAGCTCTTTATTAGCCCAATCAAGTATTTTAGACAGGCACAGTAACACAGTTTCACAGAGTTAAACAAATGCAACATAAAAGAATGCAACACATCTTTGCATCATTAAACAAATGTTCCACAGCGTAAACAAATGTAACACAAATTAATGTTCCACAAAAGGCGAGAGTGTGGATCAGTGGGGACTGTGTGGATCAGTGGGGACTGTGTGGATCAGTGGGGACTCTCACACTGCATATAAAAGCCAAGCTGTGCAGCCATGATGGGAAGCATATCCTCACTGTGCGACCTATCAGTCATGACCCTCATTATTTGCCCAAAGGAATTGGAAACTTTGATCCACACAAGAACCTGTTCTCAGATGTTTATAGTATCTTTACTTATAATTGCTCAAATAGGAAGCAGCCAAGATGTCCCTCAATAGTTGGGTGGCTGAGTAAACTGTGGTATATTCCAGTTTGGGATATCATTCAGTGCTAAAAAGATATGAACTGTCAAGCTATAAGAAAATACCAAGGGATTTCTTTTTTTTTTTTTGGTGTTTCGAGATAGGGTTTCTCAGTGTAGTCTTAGCTATCTTGGAACTCACGCTGTAGACCAGGCTGGCCTTGAACTCACAGAGATCTGCCTGCCTCTGCCTCCAAAGTGCTGGGATTAAAGGTGTGTGCCCAGCAATACCAAGGAATCTTAAGTGCATGCTGCTAAGTGCAAGAGGCCAGGCTGCAAGGCTGCATGCTGTGTGAACAGCACACTGTGACAACCTGAAAGGCAGAATTACAGAGAAAATAGAAAGATCAGTGTTCACTGGAGGCTGTGTAGAGGGCTTGTTGTAGGGTTCACAGAAGGTCTGGCCATGAAACAGATGTCAGAGTCCACAGACCTCACATTAGCAGCAGAGTCCTACAGTAGGGACAGGTGACAATGTGGGAGTGTTTGTAACAAACTGGTCACTGGTAGGGCCTATGTCCATCCTGGGGGAGGGAATGGCATGGGTATGAGCTAAACCTCTGTTATTTCTGAGAACTTTGTTGTAAGCCTAAAATGGCTCTAAAAATAGTCTAGATGGCTCAGTGGTTAAGAGCACTTGTTGCTCTTGCAGAGGAACTGGGTTCAGTTCATAGCACTGCAGAGCTTGAGGTCATGTACACACAGCATACTCTACTGCTGAGTTTGGGGTCATGCACACACAGCACACTGCACTGCAGAGCTTGGGGTCATGCATGCACAGCACACTGAAATACAGGGCTTGGGGTCATGCACACACAGCACAATGAAATACAGAGCTTGGGGTCCTGCACACACAGCACACTGAGCTGCACACACAGAATACTGCACTGCAGATCATGAGGTCATGCACACACAGCACACTGCATTGCAGAACTTGGGGACATGCATGCACAGCACACTGGAATATAGAGCTTGGGGACATGTACGCACAGCACACTGGAATACAGAGCTTGGGGTCATGCACACACAGCACACTGCACTGCAGAGCTTGGGGTCATGCACGCACAGCACACTGAACTGCACACACAGCACACTGCACTGCAGATTGTGGGGTCATGCACACACAGCTTTGGCTGATGGATTCACATTGCATCACATTGTTAAGCCTGATCCCTGACCCACTCCGCCACCTCTCCATTTTTCTGTAACCTCCTAACTTCCTGCTGGGGTTAGGAACTCAGGAACTATAAAGCCCACCTAGGGTCTATTCCCCTGTCAGGTCATGGGGGCTCAAGCCCCTCTGTGGGCCATTTGTGGCATCTGGTTCTAGCCCCCACACTTTCTCCTCTACACTTTGCCTTTGGAGTAGATGGAGTTGTGGAATGGCCTTTCCAGCCTGGCAAGGCAACATGTGCTTTTCCCCAGCAGGGTTGCAGTTTAGGCTCATGGCTGGGGACCCCTTGTGTCCCAGAGCCCCTTGGGCAATCTATACAGCAGGCCCTTGCTTTCTCAACTGCAGAAACACACAGCCCCGGCCCTGGCTATTGTACCCCAAAGCATGACACAGCTTGTGCTGTGGAAAACTTTTTCTGCATGAGAAATAAGATTGAGGACTCCCTAAAATAGTTTCCCTGCAAATGGCCAGCAGTTCCTTGGCCCAGAGGGAAGCTGAACGGGAATGAAAAGCCCCTCTCTTCCCAGAAAACAGATTCTTCTTTGACACATTTTTTTCTCCTCTTAATACCCCCATCCCCCCTTTTCCAAAATGGGGCCTTTTTCCTCAGTCTTTTATGTGGGGACTGGGCTGCGAGAAGACAAAGTCCACTTGTCAGTAATCTTCTGTCAGCCGCTGTTCCCTTTCCCTCTGGGGTTCTCTCAACAATACAGCCATTATCGGCCCCTCTCCGATTCCACGGAGTTTTCCTCTCTCTCCCGGGCTAATGAGGAGCAAGGCTGCCAGGTTGGACAAACGGGACAGTTTTCACTCCACTGGAGCCCCAGTGTGGTGAGCTCTGGGAAGCACCATTATGGGGGATCTGTGGGTCACTGTCATGCCATTTGGAAGAACCACTTTTGGGAGTGTGGCCTTCAGTCAGCTTTGTGATTCACGGAGAACGGAAATGTACTTCCCAAAGCAGAACCTCTCAAGCCACCCTGGGCCTCAGGCTCCTGGGCAAGCCCCAAAGCTGACCATCCAGGCTTAAGATCTCACTGGCACTTCGTCAATCATGGTGGGAAGGAAAACAACCTGAAACATTTAGCACTGCCACCCCTCACCCCCAACCCATACCCGTACTTGACTTGATGGTGTTAAGAAAATATAAGGGCTCGGCACCCCAGATCTGGGCCCGAGATCTTATGCCAAGATCAACTTCCATTTCTTCTCTCTGGCAGCCACAAGGAACTGCTGATTAGAGAGACTCAGAACCCTACTCCTGATGACATTCATCAGAGCATGTCCTGGCTCCTGGGAGAACTTTTGGAGGTCCAGGAAGTCCCAGAATCCCTGTTCAGTGATGGTTCAAAGAGCAAACCATTCACTCCTCCACCCAGTATTCATTCACTTTTCCACCCAGTATCCATTCACTCCTCCACCTAGCATCTGTCCACTCCTCCACCTACCCATCCATTCACTCCTCTACCCACCCATCCAACCCAATCTTCCACCCACCCATCCACCCACTCCCCCACTCCCCCATCCACCCACTCCCCCACCCACCCATCCGCCCAATCCTCCACCTACCTATCTATTCACTCCTCCATCCATCATCCATCCACTTTCTACTCTCCTGTCCATTCTATTCCTGCACCCACCATCTATTCACTCATCCACCTATATTCCATTAATGCCTTCATCCACCTGTCCATTAACTCCTCAACCCAGAATCCATTCACTCCTCCATCCACCAATTCATTCACTTCACCACCCACTCACCCATCTACTGGTTGCATCCAGTCTGCTCCAGACACCAACAGCTGCATTGAAGACCCTCTCCCAGAGCAGAGGATGCTGTTGGAGTCAGGATGTCCTCTGTGTCTTGGGGCCTAATAACCTACAAGTACTTCTAAACTGCTGAATGGGGTCTAGATAGCTGCCTTGTGTCCAGCAGTGTATTGGTGTAATACTTGGGAAGGATGGCGACTGGGTGGGTCTGGGTGGGAGGTAGGAGGACCGTGTGCCCCATCACTGCAGTCGGATGGAAGAGGAGAAGCCAAAGGCAGGGTCAGTGGCTAAAATGAGTAGTGAGGCAGCTGAAGATAGGAGGCAGAAAAAAGGAGGCAGGTGGCAAAGAGTCCTGGGAGGTCAAAGGGTGGCTCCAGTAGCAGATGAGACAGCCCATCTCTTAAAGCTCCTGAGAGCAAGTGTCAGGCATGCCCAAGGTCAATTTCATTAGCCCAGGCCACTCAGAACAGAATCTTTTTAATAAGCAACATTTTTGTGTGCATGTGTGTGTGCATGCCATGCATGTGTATGGAGATCAGAGGAGACTTGAGGGGCTCAGTTCTCTCCTGCTACCCCGAGGGTGCCCAGGGACCAAACTCAGGTCATCAGGCTTTGTGGCAAGCAACTTTACCTCTGAGCTCTCTTAGCAGTCCCAGACAAGTCCTCTTAAGAGGTCATCCCTGATGGCTGTTGGAAGGCAGGCCTACAACCTCAGTTCTGCAGCAAAATCATTTACTGCTCGGCACTACCAAACCAGTCATACCTGCTGTGGAAGAAAAGAAAAAGAGAATGGGTAACTCACCTGGGGCAAAGAGGAGGTGGCAAAGCAGAGCCAAGGAGAAACTCAGGGACCCTGGGCAGAAGTGGGCAGTGGGAGGCAAGACTGTTCACCTAAGAAGTGAGCGTCAGCCTTACGAGGTAGAACAGCAGTGCATGATGAGCTACAGTTGGACGGCTAAGCTTAGCCAACAGGCACTCATCTTTTCAGGTTTATTCACTGCAGGCTTCTCCATCAGATCAGAATCAAATTGGGGATCAGATGCTGGAGGCAGTAGACTGCAGAGAGAGAAACATCCCTGGGCCTCCGTAGAAGAGGCCCCTGGGGAAAGCCAAGTCCACTCTCCAGTAACCCTAGGGTCTTTGCTCAACCTTGTTCATCTACTGGGGCAGCTCCAGGCCTACCTGAGTGTAATGCAAGGTGAGTGAACACTGCCCGGGTCTCTGATCTGGTAGAGAGGGTGGCTTTGCCTAGTACCTGGACCCACTCAGTCTAGGCTTTGGGGGTCACTCCCCCCCATCCCACTCCAGAGGCCAGGCTTCCCCTTAATGAAGTTTTCAATGAGACTTAGAAAAACACACAGATTTATTGCATATCAATCTCATGTATAAATTCATTGTAGCATTGGAAAGATTACATTTGGTATCCAGTCAGTCCTATTCTACAGCATTGACCTCAAAGCCAGCCTCTCCTGGCTTTTACCTTACAGAACTCTCTACACAAGTACGTTTGTCTTTGCCACAAGCCTCAGAATGAGATCTGCAAAAATCACTTTTGACTATTCTCTACGTCGTGTCTTCTTAATTCATGATTCTCCCACGGCGGTTTCCATAGTCATCAGGAACTGCGGTCCATTTTCATGGGCATTTCGGGCCTCCTGGCCTTGACTTAGACCCTAATCACATATTCAATAAGTGCATCTACGGGATTCTCCTCGTAATAAAAATTTCACAAACAGACACAATAATGACCGCTAAACACGAGCCATGCACAGCTTATTAACACAACAGCAATTTACAAGGAAGGGGCAAGGCAGACACCAGCCTCCTCCTCAATGGTTTTTAATTTTTTAACATTATATGAAAACCAGACATTTACATTTGATTTCTTTCTCAACACTATATAGTTCTAAAAGGAAAACAAAACAAAACAAAACAAAAACAGAAACAAACTGAATCAGATCTGAATGTAACAATGGCAACACTCGTACAGGTTCGAGATTCTCGCAGGTGTCAGGGATATATATATATATATTTATATTTATATACTATTGGTTCAAAGTACACATACACACACACTCACACACGCAAATGCAGACACACACATGCATGCACGCACACGCACACACACACACACACACAATTTGTGCACATGCACACGCACAGGCTTTAAGTTACATATTCTGACACCAGGGCCCGCTTCACCCATGCTGAAGAGAGTAGCGGTGTTGCTGGAGGCACCAAAGAAAATCCCCAGCTTCCTCCGTTTGCAAGTGAATCACACATCTAGAAATTCAAGCTGCCTTTCTGGACTCAACCTTTTCCCTCCTGGAAGTGGTGATCTGAATTGGTGACAGAAATTAAACAATGACTGGAATGGAGAAAAGAACTTATCTGGGAATAACGCAAGAATGTCTTGTCACAGTATCGCTCAAGGCTACAGAGACAGTTTTCATGGCTTTTGATACCCTGCTGATCTCTGTGGACAGGAGTGTCCCAGCATCCGCTGGCAAGAGGGAGTGCTGTCCATCCCAGGTTCCCCACCCTCCTGTCCCAGCAGCAGCACAGGGGGCCTCCTCTTCCCTACCTGGAACAGCACAGTGAACCACTCAGTAGGTTTCAGTCACTTGGGCAGGGAGATGGTGTGAAGGGGTGGGGGGATGGGGGAGTCGGGGTTGGGGGGTGGGGACGGGATAGGGACCATAATCCAGTGCTTTGAGCTTCGCGTCTAAAACACGTGATATGTATTTAAGCAAGTGCTTCACAAACACTCACTGGGGAAGCAGATGAGGCAGAGGAAGCCAACGGCTGAGTCTGGATTCTGAGAGGCAGGGGGGTTAGGTCAATCAGGGTCTGGACAGATCATCTGCTCTCCTGGTCTTGGAAAGTAGGGCCCCTCAGGCTGGGCAGGCTCAGCCAGGCTGTGCTTACCCATTACTGGGCTTGCACAGGGATGCTCTGGTCTTACTCAGGCAGGATCCACCTTGCCTGCAGGATGGTGAAGCCCTATGTTTCCTACCTGATCTTCCTCCTAGGAAAGGCAGCAGTAACAGGAAGAATGGGGCCTGGAGGGAATATAAACTAGGAGGCCTTCTTAGGAATTTCTATTTTGGGAGGCAAGTAACAAGAATTGGAAGTATACCATTAGGGAAACAGTCCTGGCTGGACACTTGTCCTGACATTCTATGCTGCATGGCAACAGGCAACACAGTATGGTTTGGTTCTCCAGCAGCCAGGATCTTAGAACCCACACCTAGTCCAGCTCCCTGACCCTGAGAGGGTCTCCTGTGCCTGATGCTTGGCTTGAGCCAGCTGGGTACTGCAAGAGTGCAGAGATGCCAGGTAGGCAGAGCTCACTTTTGGGGGCAATGCAGTATGGAGGCAGCATGTTGGGGATACAGTGCAGGTAAGTGCAGATAAGTTGGGGATAAGTGCTGTCTTTGTTGGGGGAGGTAAGGACAGAGCCCTCCAAATTCCAAGTGCTGGGCCCAAGGGTTGACCATTCAAGAGAACCTGGGTTTGCTACCATCACTTTTTTGGGGGTGGGGTGGGCAAAGCATATGACTTAGCAAAGCTGGGACTCTTGGGAAGGAGAAAGAAGGGTGAGAGGACAGGGGTCGGGAGTACCAAAGAGGACAAAAAGGAAAGCCTTTAGCTGCTCTGCTGCTGTCCAAAAGTTTCATAGAAGTCTCTATCCAGACAGACTCCCCCACTTTGGAGAAAGTCACATCACAGAAAAAAAGCACGCATCTTGCTCTTTCTCAGAAGAAAGCATATAATTTGGGGTTTACAAATGTGGGATCCATTTATCTGAGGTTGAACTTTTACAGGGATCCCATCTAGCTCCCACCTAGAGGAACCTGAAATCCCTAAGCTGAGGCCCTAGCCCATCACTAAGAGGATGTCATGAACCTGTGAGAAGTGTGAGCAGTTGGGTCCACAAATCCTTACAACCCCGACCATGGCAAGTTCCTCTGAAGAGTGTCCTCGCTGCCCCAGTCTGCATACACAACTGCATACATGTACTCCTGGGCACACACAGAGGACTATTCCATCTGACATCACTGGGATTCACTGGAACCTGCAGGGTAGTGGTGTCTTCAGGGATGTCCCCATCAAGTCTCCAGCACAGCCTGGGCTACTCCGCATCAGCAGAGATGATTGTCTTTGCCCCAGAACAGCCACAGCATTCACGAAACACACCTGCTTGGATGTTCATGTTGCTCCCAGGGGGAATCACTGACATGCCCGTAGTGTGACACACTTGCACCGTGGCTGTTGACACTATCTCTCATTTTTTTTAAAGGGCAATCCAGGAAGGATTCCCTCCCTTTTTCTTGTTGGGATACTCATTTTTTTTTCCTTCAAAACGATAAAATAAATAGAACACTTGCTTAAAAACTCAAATTTAACAAAATCATATGATTGTCTGGTAAATGGGCAGCGGTGACCGCAAGACTCCTCGAGGGAGGGACGCAGGGGTATTTGGCACATTAACAACCGCCCACTCCCTGGTTACCGATCACACAGCACACAACCTTGTCACACGGTTTTGGTCCTTCACTACATACTTATATTAACATCATTTCTTCAGAATAAGTTGTCCAATGCCAAAAATACTGTTAAGGAAGAAATAAAATAAGGAAAGAAATGAATTAAAAAAATTACAAGTTATATACAGATTAAGGTAAATTCCATCAGAGAAAAAAATTATTTGAAGTTGGCCCCTGTGGGAATAATTTAAAGCCCATCCAAGCAGAGAAGTAGACACATCATGACCGTCCCAAAGGAGTGAGGCATCTGGTCCCGAGGCTGTGCTGTTTCTGCTCTTTGCCTGGCAGGCCCCCTGGATCCTCCTTTTGTTCCTGACCGCATCTCACCAGAACCCCACACAAAGAGCAGACGTGGCGGCTATGTGGTTGAGCTGGAGTCTTAGGCACAGGTAGTGCTTGGCATCCTGGAGCGGTGGAGCAGGTAGGTAGGCTCCCCATGCTTAGTGGCCATGGGGAGGACATCCGACTGCCAGGGTTGGGGAGAGTAGAAGGCTGGAGGCCTCCTAGACATGGCCCAGAGCCCGACCTTCAGAAGAGCAGCAGTCAGGGCCAGCGCTGGGGCTGCTGAAGGGGAAAGACCATTAGGTGTCCAGCATGGAAGACCTGAGCCACCGGCTCCCGACTTCCCCATACAATTGGGGGGTCTTGGGTGGGGACTGGTGGATTCCTCTGCAGGCCACATGGAGCAAGACAACCTCCCTGACCTGGCCTCCACAAACCTGCAGCCAGGCACCGTGACCAAAAATTCCCGTGTAGTCAGCATGCTATTCAGATGGCTCCATGCCCCTTATCCTGTGTCAGGGACACCCAGAATCACCTTGGCTTGTACAAACAGGGTCGGGGATAGAAAATTCTCCATTATCTACATTATAAAGGGCACACCCGAGCAGTGCTCCACGTCCTGGCAGGTGTGGGTTTGCCAATAAGCTGAATTTTCAAAGCAATGCAAAATTACTTTTAAAAAACATTTTGCAAGTCATTTTTGATTTTTTAAAAAATACTGTCTATTTTTAAAACCCACATGCTTAAATAGACTCTATAGTCAATAAGATTACCAAAAGGGTTACTTGTGTAATTTTCATTATAAAAATCATTTGTGAGGTCTCTCTCCGTAGCACATGCCCACTTGTTTCCATTCCCCTCCTTCATACCATGCAGCTGCCCAGATGTGGCCAACTGGCTCCTGTTGGGATGGAGATCCCACCCCTGCTCACTAGTTATCTGATAGGCAGCTACGGTGAGCAGCTCCTGTGTGGCCATGCACTGCACCACTGCAGACCGTGTCCTTGAGGCCAGTTCTGAAAGGTGGTGAAGGTCAGTGGCTACTCGAGGGACCTTCAGGTTCTGAGTTTCATTGGAGAAGCTGGACTTGAGCCGTGGCGGGTAGGGCTGGAAGTGGAGGTGAGGCAAAATGAAGGTGTCAGGAGCTTCTCCCTGGCCCCTTTTCCATCTCCCGCAGCTGGTAACCTGGCTTTGGACTCCGGCCCTGGGGCCTCCAGGACCTCAGAGGTGGTTGATGGGGTTAAAGGCTCCAGACTCTGATGAGGCTCCTGTGATGTTTAACCAAGCATCCAGTGAGCTCTGGGAGGGGGCGTGGAGAGGAGTGTCCTCAGAGAGGGACAGCATCATTGCATACGCCTGGTGGGGAAAGGACAGCACACAGAGGACAGGTGAGGGGCATCCTGGGCAGGGAGGCCCGAGCCTTGCCTCACCAGCTGTCCCCAGCCTGTCTGACCCCCACCCCCACCCCCGCACAGTTAGATGGAAAAAGGGAAACAAAGGCACCAGAGAGGCCTAGACTCTCTGGCTTGAGAGGGGGGGACAGGAGTGTATGAGAGCAGGGGGCACCTCTCCTGCTCGGACACCAGGACATAGTAGACCCTCTCGGGGCTTCTGTGTCCACTGTGATCCCCTGCGTTCCTTGAGTGCTCCCCTACAATTCCATCTCCACCTCCCTCCAACCCCCAGTTTCTCTGCCCAGTGACTGGCAAAAACCTAATGATCAGCATCTGCTCTGGGAGCATCCTGGGGATTGGCAAGGGTTACTTTCAGCTCTGTGCCAGTGAGATTGTCTTTGCCTAGTTGTCGGGAGGCCTGGGGGGCTCTGAACGATTGTGGTGGGGGCTCCCTTTGGAGCAGACTAGTGTCTCTGAGCTGATGCAATTATAAGGTAATGTGCTGTGCTCGCTGGCCTCAGACAATCATGGGGGCATCCTTCTGCCTCCAGACACGGGACGGGGCAGGAGGTACCAGGGCTGAGGGCTGTGTGGAGCATAGTATGAGGTGGGTGCTAGGGAAGCCCAATATGGGGCCCTTCTACCCTTGAGCAAACACTAGACAGAATTAGTTAGAGACGAAGACAGACACGCAGACGACTTGGAGTGAAAATCTGAGGTGGTGCTGGGAAGGCTGCTCAGGGTGGAAAGTGAGCCAAGCCCCTTTAGATGTCCAAACAACGGGCTGCAGAGTCCTGTGGCCACTGTCCCCGAGATGTGAACACAGAAAGTGCCCAGGACAAGCCTGTACCCTCAAGGACGCTGTCTTAGCTCCATCTTGGAAACCGTGATCACCAGATGGGGACTTTCCCCGAAACAGCAGGGTAGCCAACTCATCCTGGTTCAGAGGGAAGAAGGTCCAGGCAGCTGCTCCCAACTGGAGATGGGATGGGGAGACTGGGAAAGTGGTTCTCACGCATGACCCGAGAGAGAGCTGCTCACGTTTATCTGTCTTAGACCCCCACCTGCCCTACCGGGGTGCCGGGGAAACAGCTATTGGGCTGTCTCTTCAGACAGTGCCGTGGGCATGGGGGGGGGGGGGGCGGCTGTGGATCTGAATGTCCTCCAGGCATGGGACAGGCGGAAGTGCTCAGGTATCCTTTGTTGAGAAGGCACGGTGGCCGCTTGCTGTCCAAGCCAAGTGGAAGTGTGAGGAGGGATGAGAGCTCTGCTGGGTACCTACCTGGTTCTTAGCCTGCCTGTACAGGGTTTGTTTTAAAGCCTCAGAATCTAAGGTGGAATTAAGCACATCTTTAACTTCAAATGCTTCCTCAGCTGCTCTGCGGAGATCCAGCCCCTTCCCAAAGGTTGGCGTCGGCTCCAAAGCTAACAGACCGCCTCCTCGCTCCTCAACACACCTGCACCAAGGACCGGGGAGAGGGGCCTGGGGTCAGCTCTTTGGCCTCTGGTGGCCTCTCTCTAGTGCTTCATGGCTGGTCCCCGTGCCTGCATGCATGCCACGGGTTTCCACGAGCCACATGCACAAGGAGACAGACACATCGACACACAGACACCTAGATGGGAAGCCACACAGAGATGTGGGAGAGCAGATAGAGAGAGAGCAGGAAGGGTGAGTGCGTGCACACATGTCACAGGCAGCAGGCAATCTGGTCTTCGGGATAAAGGGTGAGAAGGAAGCTTTAATACTCTGGGGCTCTGGGCAGCTTTGGAGGGGACCTGGCTGCCCTACCCACCCCCAGGACCAAGAGGCTGGGGAAGAAATGCTGGCTCCAGAGGGCCAGTCCAGGACATCTCAAATGCTGGCAGTGTCACCCATTGCTGAAATAACCGGTGAACAGTTAGAACATGGGACGTGGCTCTGGCCTGCATGACTTCTAAAATCATGGGTCCACAGCCCACCAGAGGCTGGACCTGCCACCCCAGGTGGATGGGCTAATGAACAGCTGCACAGCAGAGCTGAGGACTCCGGAGTCAGGGTCAGCAGAGCACATGCTTCCCTCTTCCTTTTTCCCACTCCAAGCTTCTGGAAACCCTAGAGGGAGTGGAGACCTGGTGCCCTGAACTCTGGTTAGCATCACCCCAGCCCTAGCTATGAAGCCTTGTGGCAGCAGCACCTGCTGGGCAGAGGTAAGGCCAGGTTGGAGGAGGTGGCTCCTGAAAGGTGGCCTTGCATCCCGATCCTCCCACCCAGGCGATTCCCTGCACTTGGGCACCCCACCTTCGAGTATGGTCGAAGCCCATGGTTAGGGAGTTGGGTGGTTCCTCATCCTCCTCATCCTCATAGACTCCTTGAGGCTCAGGTGTGGGGGACACGGTGTCCTCCTGTGACTTCCCAGCTAAGCTGTCATCATCCTCTTCCTCCAGGTCTTCCTCTTCCTCCTCCTCTACATCCTCTGGCTTTGCACTGGCTGAGCCTGGACACGGGGGGTTGCTGTCCAGGTCTTGGATCTCAGGCCTGAAATGACAGGTGAGAAGTTGGCTGTGTTCAGGGGCCTTTATTCTTACTGCAGACCACTAAAGGTGGCTCTCCCCCTTGGCCTTCCCAGCCCTTCAAAAAGAGCTGGCATCTGTGGTCACTAAAAGAGGGAGTTACGGGTCTAAAGGCAGTTGCCCGCTTCCTCACCAACAGTGATGGGGGAAGTAGGAAAATCCAGAAGAGATGGAGGCACCCTGAGGAGAAAAACGGGACAAGGCAGGGTCCCTGAGGGGTGAATACCAGGTCATTTGGGGGCCAGTGAGAAATGTGGGTATTAGGGAGGAAGCTGGGACCAAGCCTGGAGAGGAGGGGTCCTGTACTGGTGCTGGGGTTGGATGCTACACAAAGGACACTTTTAAGACACTGGTGTAGAAGTTTTCAGATGCCATCCTGCCCAGGACTCTGTGATACCAATCTGTGCATGAACCTCCAGGCCAGCCATGGGATTAAGGAGGGCTGGGGAGTGAGGGCTTCAGGCTGCTGCTAATAGAACACACTGCCAGGATGGGCTGGCTTCAGGGAATGTCGGTCCTGGCTTATAGCCTAGGCTCTAATGCACAGCCCCCTAGGGTCTCTGCAGCCCAGGCAGATCTCAGACACTCTCTTGTTCTCTCTCAGTCTCTCTGGGTCCTCTCCCTCTCCCCTCCTCCCCTCTTCTTCTCCTCTCCTCTTCTCTCTCTCTCCCTCCCTCTCTCTCTGTACAATCACATGTGTATACATGGAGGCCAGAGGTCAACCACCCATGTCTTCCTCAGCCATTATCCACTATGAGGGTCTCTCATGGGCCTGGGCTCACCTATTTGGATTGACTGGGTGGCCTGTAAGTCCCAGAGACATCTGACCCTGCATCACCAGCACTGGGAATATGGGGTGTTATAGCATGCTCACTTTTTCTTTTTTTTTAAACATGGATTTTGAGGCTTGAACTCAGATCCCCACGCTTACACACCACCTGAGAAATGTTCTCAATCCTCTGGGTAAGAGTGTTTTTTTTTTTTTTTTTTTAAGATTTTTCCTTTGTGTGTGTGTGTGTGTGTGTGTGTGTGTGTGTGTGTGTGTGAGCGTGCACACGCACGCACATGCACATGTGGGTGCCCAAGAATAACAAAAGAGGAGCTGGAGTTATACGTGACTGTGAGCTGCCTGGTGCAGGTGCTGGGAAGCAAACTCCAGTCCTCTCAGTGAGCCCTCCACCCTGGTCCTGGGCAAGAATTTTGAGCTTTGGTTCCTTTTTAACGAGGGTGAGCCAGATCAGTTTCCTTCAAAGAGCACCCCCAGTCTGGCTCATGTTCAAGTCAATGACCATAGTCTGTGCCCCAGGAACTGTGGCCATGTGGGCAGGTCCACTCCAGCAGAGGACATAGCAAAAGAAAAATATTGGGTTCTATATCTAGAGCCCCCAGATCTTCCTGCTGTCCATTCCCACACCGTTATGGGGGGCCAACCGAGGCAGTTCTTGGGATCTTGAGGGAGAGGGACATTCGGTTATTTTCCATGAAGACAGCATCTTAGTGGGGTTGACTTGAAAAGTGCTGGCAAGGCCTTGGTTGTACAGGTGGGGCTGAGCTGGGGAGAGTCTGTGGCAGGGCTGTGCAGACTCCACCATGTCCCTAATTTCTTCCCTCGTGAGAGACACTGCCTCCTGCCCTGCCCTCCAGGACAGGAAGAAGCTTGACAGGCTTAGAGGCGCCATATGTCCCTGGCTTCTAGTCACCTGTGTTGGGAGCCAGCCAAGAACATGCTGAGTTCATCTCCTGGAATGAAGGCTCTAGGGCAGCTGGGGTCTGGATCCTGTCACTCTGTAGTTGCAGGGTGGGAGAACTCAGCCCCCACAGTCCCCTCTAGGGACAGGAAGAGAAAGTATGGGCTGAGAGCCCAGCCTGGCCCTGGGTCACATTCACCAGGTAGCTGGTGTGAGTAGGCCAGGCTGGTCTTGGGCAGGGTTAAAAGAGCTCTGTTGTCTGGCAGCAGAGACCATGATCTCTTTTCTTGCATGTCCACTCTCTGGTGTGTAGTCCAGAGAGTGCACATGTCCCTCTGCAGGGACGGAGGGGCCCTGGCAGGCTGGTGTTGGCTTCAGGGAGGAGGACAGCTTCTCTGGTGGGGACAGGAAAGCTGCCCTAGCAGCAGCTGTGCTGGCATCCTGGCTGGCATGGCTTACAGTGGCAGGAACTGGCAGCCAGGGAAGCAAAGGGCTGAGGTCAAGGTGCAACACAGCTGGTTCCTGGGAATTCTGGGAAAACCCAGCGTCTCCCATAGTCAACACGTGGCCTCTGTCTTTATCTTCTCGTGATGTGTGCATGCGTGTGTGTGTGTGTGTGTGTGTGTGTGTGTGTGTGGTGTGTGCCTATGTGTCTTTTGTAGAAGTATCCCCATCATCCAGCAGGACTTTGCAGTAACTCTGTCACCTCTATAGAGACCCTATCCCTAGTCTCCATTGGAGGCACTGGGTTAGGATTCACAGGTGATTTTGGGGGACACAGTTCAGCACATGGCCATTCCTTTGGGTTGGCCTGGCAGGCATTAGATTCTCACTGATCACTAAGGGAAGGACTCAACAGTCAAAGAGACTTAGATAATATGGGTACCAGCCCAGCTGGGTCTGTTCTCTCCACCAGACTGCCAAGTAACGGCAACCTCACGTGTGCTTGTTCTAACAGCAGTAGTGGTGACATGGGGAGGGGGGTCTTCCTTAGGCTCCTTGGCTCTCAGGACAAAGCTGGCTGGACCTCGGAGACCTCCCGCAACAGATTGGCTGGGTTTAGGATGGGTCTGGCCCTGTCCTGGCCCTGCCATGTTGCCAGCAGTGTTGAAGGTGAGGGAGGATTGCGGGGAGCTCTGTCACAACATCCATGACGTGGTTAGGTTGGGTGGCGGCCTCTCTTCTTCCTTCCACAAATGCCTCCTCTTCTGCTGGGTCACGTGGATGGTCCCCTGGCCTGCCACTGTCACTCAGAGCATGGGGTCTTGCTGTCCTTTGAGAGCCCAGGGTCCTGGCAGCCCACCCGTGCCTGGTCCTGGTCCACCCCAGCAAGGGTGCGTCTTCATTGCTCTTTGGGTGGTTCTGCCCTGGGGCTTGAGGAATCCACAGTTTGAGCTTGTCTTCAACAACAGGGATATGTTCTCCTGCTCTCTGTGGGGCCAGGGAAGGCCTGCCATGGGGGTGCTCACTCACACACAGCTTCCTCTGAAAGGGGCATCAAGCTGTTGAACAAGTGGGTGGGTGGCTCTCAGACACATCACATGCTGAGTGGCAGGGCCAGGTTCCCTTTAGAGCACTGTGACAAGAGCCAGGATGGGTATGCCAGGGCACTTGGGGTATGTAGTCTGGGCCCTGAGAGTAATCAGGGCCCTCCAGTAAGACCACAGACTTGTGAGCAAAAACAGAGCTAAGAGCATCAGCACTGATGATATGGACTAGTCTGCACTAGAGACAAAGGAAACAGCCTGCCTTGGAGGTGCAGACTCCCTCAAAGTGGGTGGGAGCAAGCTGGACCCTGGTGGCACAGAGCTGTAATCCATGATGGCTCATGCAATAAAGGCTGGGTCCTGGCTCTAGGTTCTGGGTTGGCTGTGGGCTACAGCAAGGCACCCCACTTCCATGGGCCTCTGGTTCTCTTCTTCAGAACTGGAGATCCCTTCCCGAGGTTTCTTGGGGTTTATAGAACTTCTGTTACTTGGTGACTTCTCTAATCAGTTTGTTTTCCTGGGGTACAGAGGTGTCCTCACAGAAGGGAGAGTTCCTGAGTAAAGGACACACTGAAGCCTGGATGTATGGTTTTACAGAATACCTCCACAGCCTGGCTGAATTCTGCCATCTCTGTGTGTATATGTGCAAATTTATGCATATATGCATGAGTGTATGTATCCATATATATACACATAAACATATTTACCATATGTGGATACACACACAGACACACATACACACATGTGCTTCTATTTGCACATGTCTCTGTGTGTCTGTGTGTGTATATACAAACCACCTCTGACTTACAAAGGTTTTAATTTTACAATAGTGTGAAGATGACAAGGAGGACCCACACTTTGAAGTCTGACCTTTCCCTGTGCTATGCTAAGCACAGATATAGTGTTCCTAGAAGACTCTGGGCAGGGGCAGGGATCTGCTCCCAAGCAGCTCGAGGACAGAGGGAAGTAGCCAGTGCTCCACTGCCCACTGTGCCATTGGTGTTTTTAGATGTGGGTGAATTTTTGGTCAGTCACACAAGTTGTTCATGTCTCTATTACAGACTAGGCTCTGAGCTAGATGGTCTGTGTAGCAGCCTACTGTGTGTTTTCTGAGTGTCATGGAGCAGGGGATGGGGGGCAGGATTGGTGAGCTGTATCTGGTGGCTTAGCCCTATTTAATGCATCATTGAATGACAATCTTCTTACTTTGTAGGATTTTCATCACGTAGCCTCACTGTAAGTTGAGTGCGCTCTCTCTCTCTCTCTCTCTCTCTCTCTCTCTCTCTCTCTCTCCATATGCGTGTTTAAAGGGGCAGCATTTCTGTCTGAAAAGTGAGTGCCTGGATTAAACACACAATGGGGTTGCCACTCGGCCCGTGTGCTGGCATCTCACCGAGTATAAACACCCATTATCTCACAGGGTGCTCTCCCCTCATCCTCTCCTAACTAGAAGCTCTTTCAAGGACTGGGAGGACTCTTCTTGTTTCTAGCAATAGAGCCTGGGGCTTCCTCCATGTGGGGTCTAGTACCATCCAGGGGCTGGGGATGAATGCACCCGAGCAAGACCATCGGAGCAGCTGGGTCTAGACCTGTGGGGGCTGGCTCGATTTTCTTACCGTTTGTCCATCCGAGTAGATGCCTGGTTCATCTCACTGTTGGCGATGAAGTTTCGGATCTCAGAGAAGTAGGAATCTTCCTTCTCATCTAAAAGTGCATGGTTGTCCGACTCGGAGGTGGGGGAAGAGGCGCTGGTACCCAGGTGGTTCGTGAGCACCCCAGAGTGCTGGCTCACTGTGGAAGGGCAGAGTGTCAGGGGCATTCTGGGTGCATCGAACCCACCCACTGCCCCCATGCCAGTGTACACTTGGGGCGGTCTCAGGGAACCGTGTCTTAGGGAGTTGTCTGAGGGGTGGAATTGCCCCTTCCCTGCCAGCTCGCTTCCCTTGCCCATCCTCCGCTGCGCCCCACACCCCACCAACCTGGTGCTCCCTCATGTTCATGCTTCTTCAGGTGCCGGTCCAGGTTGGTCTGCTGCCCAAAGCAGCGGTTGCACAGGTGACACTTGAATGGCTTCTCTTTATTGTGGATGTTCCTCACGTGCCGCTGGAGGTTCGAGGAGATGCTGAATGACCGGTCACAATACTTGCACCTGGAAAACAGGTGCACCTTGCCTCAGAGGAGAGGAGATCAAGTGAGGTGGGACTGGGACAGGGCCAGACCTCTGTCTCTATGGCAGCTGTATCCACTGTGGAGTCCCCGAGGCCACCTGACTACCCAGCTGGAGAGTTCAGACGTGTCCCAGGGTCGCCCTCTAGAGACATCTAGGTCCTGTTTAAATTGCCCCTGAGCTAGTTAGTTGAGGGAGTTAGATGCAGTGTGAGATGACATTCTCCAGTTAGCCTCAAGAGGGCAGCCTTGAAACATGGAAAGCTGCAGACTCTGCTGGCAGTTACCCTGAGATGGGAAAGCAGTCTTCAATCTATCGCAGGAAGGCCTGCCTCTGGCTCCGCTGACTGAAGACCTTGGGCAAGCCCCATCTCACTTAGGGACTCAGTGTGACTATCTAATGTTCTCAGTAGCCCTGAAGGTTAGGTGGGGGCTCTTGGCCTTGTGGCCTTGACCACTGAGGCCAACTGGTAGCCCTGCTAGCGCCTCAAGGAACCACTAGCCCCTTTGTGCTCAGATTATTGCCACGTCCCCACTAGGTTGACCAAGCAATCAAATTAGAAAAAAAAAGATACTAGCAGCCAGCATGCATTTTATCAGAAATCCTGGCGCAGTTAGAGGCCGTGGGCAGTGAGAATTGTCTGCATGCGTATGCCCCCAGGTGCGGCCTCGGTGGCCCGAACAGCAGAGAACAGAGGCCTGCTCTCCCCCAGTCCTGTAACAGGCCCAAGCAATACCCACAACAAAGAAACCAACCCGAAACAAAGAGTAGAGAGTGATTTAAGAAGGAACCTTCCAAGCTCTGCAGCACACGTGAGCTGCCTCGCAAAGGAGCAACGTCTGCACTGTGGGGAATCTGAGCTGTGCATGCATGACAGGGCTTCCCGAGGGCCTGTCCATACAGGCAGACCCCGCAGCAGCAATCCCAACGCCATGTTTTTTTTTTATTGCATATATGTACATGCATGCAGCGAGTGTGTGAGTGTGTGTGTGTGCATGTGTGCACAAGTGTTCAGGAATATGAGCATATACCTGTGGAGCTGGCCATCAGAATGCTTTTTGGGTGCTTATCTCGATCTATAGGCACACAGTCCTAGAAAACTATGTTTGTGTGACTGTGTATTTTCACATCTTAGAAATGAGTCCTGCTAGGTGACAGTACAACACACAAGATTGCCAGTGCCAGTGCCATGAGACAGCCCCCCCCCCCGCCCCCGTTTCTGGAGCCCGAGCCTGTGATGTCACCCTTAGGGAGGACAAAGATGGGAGCTTTTCTTCACCCACAGTGTGACTGTTCTAAATACAGCAGCCTGGCATTCCTATGGGCCCTACCCCACTGAGACGGGGCTGGTGGCCTGCTCTAGAGTGGCACTCTGGTCACAAGCCTTTGTCATGTGGTTGAGGACATGCCTGAGGACACCAAGGACACAGCCAGGAGGGGCTGTGTCAAAGCTGCTTTTATAGCATTGTGTTGTCCAGTACAGGAGGGGCCAGGCCCGGAGACTAAGATTGGAGGGCTGTGTTGGCTGTGTGGGCCCCTGCCCAGGGTGTCTGATGGATCTGATCATGTTCTGTGACAGGGTGTGTGTCTGCATGTGTTTCTGTTCCTGTTGAGTGCAGAACCTTCGAGGATTGCAGTTATTAACTTTGCCCTTGGACGCTCAGAGCCTGCAAGTCCAGAGCCTGGACATCCTCTGGTTCCTGACTGCCAGATAAAACGGAGGAAGTTTAAGGCCCTGGAGAATGGGAGGCTGCTCTGAGGGACCCTCCCTCCTGCCCAGGCTCTTCCTTCAGGCTTGACCACAGCTGACAGACACTCCCAACCTTGAGTTCTTGTGTTGTTCTTCATGGTCCCCTTATTCCGTTCCTGGAGTCTCCAGCCTTGCCCAAGGCCAGGCTCCCCCTGGCTCCTTTCATGGGTCTTCATGACCTAGCTTCTTCTCTGAAGCATAGGCATGAGCCTCTATCTTAGGTTGTCCTGAGTGGCCTCTAGGCCATGTGGGTATCCTTGATCACAACATTTCTTCCCACAGTCTGGGAAGCAGCCTGACTCATGTGACCACCTGCAAAGTACGCTCTGGAGGTATCACTGTTGCTTTTCTTTGCCTGAGCAATAACAGACCTCAGTCCTTCATGCTCTGCAGCCTCTTGCCGATGAAAGAACTCAGAAGGAATGTCACCTCTCACCTGCACTCACCCCACACCCTAAAACATATAGACACCTTAGTGGAGGCAGGCCCAGGTCTTCTTGCTCTTTGGGGGTGATTGCTCAGGAAAGGAAAACTTGATTTGCAACTGCCCATGGGCCTGGGAGTTCACTCCACCAGGATGAGAATTCTCTGCAGATGTTGTAGGTCAGCCAGGCAGCCCCGTCTGCTTGTCTGTCTGAAGCATTTCACAAAGTTCTTTTTTTTTTTTTTAATTTGGTTCCTTAGAAAATGCAGAGACACTTTGACAGGTCCCCCCTCCCCACCCTAGATCTGGCATAGACTCCTAAGCATGGGAGTGCTGGGATGAAGTGGGATGGAGAGGGGATGCTGGCAGAGGGAGGCTGCAGGGGTAAAGGCTCACACAGAGCTCTGGAGCCAGGATGGGCTGCGTGTTCTGTCTGCTTGCTGTGTTCTGAACGTAGCCTCTCCTTGTTCTAATCTAAATAAATGGCCCAGGCAGAGACATCCACTTGAAATTTAGGGGAGCAGAGAGCCCAGGGCTGTGAGAGAGCAGAGTTCACCCAGCAGCTGGGCTCTGCACTGTGAATAAGCTGACAGGCAGCTAGGGAAATTTACAGCTGTGCCGTGTAAAGCAACACACCATTGTGCTCACAAAAATGAGAGGGCACAGGCAGCCCAGCAGAGAGCTTTGGGAGGACCTTGCTGTGACCATGCCTGTGGCAGTTCCAGGGAAGTGTGGGATGCACAAGGCAGGAGAGGGCGAAACCATGCCTCTCAGCCTCCAGGCAGCAGCATCTTCCCCAAGACACAGGAGGGCTACCACCAGTACTTCATCATTTTAAAAGTGAGGACAGAAAAGGAAGGAAGAGATTAAGAATGTTCTAAGAATAAAAATAAATAAGGAAGCGGCTTGCAGGAGTCACCTGCAGCCCTGCTGGACACTGTCGGCTTTCCTAACACAGGACGCGGAGCAGGAGCTGGGAAGAGAATGGAGGCAACACAACTACACTCTGGGAGGTGTGCATCCCTGAAGCGGGAGCCACAGGCCTGACCAGGAGTTCCAGGTTGGTCCAGGAAGGCTTGCATCCACATATGATGCAGGCTACGCCCGACAGCCAGGAGAGCCTCTACAGCCTTTTCATTCTCAACTCAATTTTTCCATTTTAAAATTTTTAATTAAAAATTTATATGTGTGTGAGCGCATAAATGTATATATAGTCAGGTGTATATGCTAGTGTGTGCATGCATGTATATATGCATGTAAGTGTACATTTGTGTGGAGGCCAGAGGTTAACACTGGATGTCTTCTATTATTGCTTTCTACCTTATTTCTTGAGGGTCTCTCCTTGAAACTGGATCTCACTAGACTGGCTGGCCAGAAAATTCCAGGGATGTTCCTGTCTCTGTCCAGCTAGCACTGAGATTACAGGGACATACTGCCATGCTCAGCTTGTATGTGGGTGTTGGGAATCTGAATGTAGGTTCTCATGCTTGCAAGACCATCTCCCCAGCCCCAGCTGATCATGTCTTTCCACCTCTGCAACCCAAGTTCTATAGAGCCTAACATGCTGGAGTTTTAGGATGTAAGCATGCCATTAAGTATGTGTTCTCCAGCTCCAGGCAAAGATTTCAAAGCCAGGAGAAGCTGTGTGCTAAGGACTGCTTCCTGGCTGGAGTGTGTGGGAAAGCTGCCTCTGGGGAAAGCAGAGGCCAGCCTGGTCAAGACACAGACACACCTGTGAAATGGAGGGATTTCTGGGGGCTTCCTCATCACCCAAGGCAGCCCTCTTCATGTTTCTTAGGAAGGTCCCAGCCTCTGAAGAGTGCACACACCCCCATGTGCACACACAGTGACCATGCACACGTGCTGACAGAGGTGGGCATCATACTTAGGTCAAGTATACCTGACCTTTGCCCCGTGCAGTGGATTTCTAGGATGGGCTATGCTTTCTCCTGTTACAACTTAAACTTCTTCCAGTTATCAAAGCAAGACCAAGGTCCCCAGTAGTATCAAGAGGCAAGCTGCACGCTTTAAACCCCTCGGCGAAGGCCTGCCTCGAGCCAGATAAAGTCAGGATTTGCAACACAAACTTGCAAAGCAATTATTGTTACCAAAGTCGAAACTCTCAGATTGGAGAGAGCAAAAGAAATCAATGATAATTAAATTCTTCTATAAACACGGCCCCTACCCTCTGGGGGCTCTGAGCACGACACGCTGTCCAGGAGTCGGCTCTCATTACAGAAAAAACACAGGGCTCGTTTTCTGGGCGAGGACCAGACCAAATAAATCTTTCTGTTGCTCGCCTTTGTTAAGTTGTAAGTCACCATTTTCAGAGAGTAGACAAGGGGGGGCTGCGTGTCGGGGAGGGCTGGGAGGCATGGGGCACAGAACCAGAAGAGCTGTCGTTCATTCTGCTAGCACAGACATGGGCCTGTGGCCACCAGAGATGCTCTGTATACCTGAATGGGGCTTGGGGGTCACAACAACGCATACCCACATGGGATCCCTGCCGCAGGGAAGGCAGCACACAGAGTCCCCAGGGCTCTGTCATCATGTGACTACTTCCTGGTGACACAAGGTCTGCATGGGCACCGTACAGGAGTGATGCCATTGGTCTGAAACCAAGCTAAACTCTTTATTTCCCAAAGCCTCTGCCAGCTAGACACACCCCAGAATGTGTTGGTAAACTGGTCCTGGCAGAGAAGTGGCCATGTCCCTGTTAGTCTCAGGGTGACAACTGCCTGAGTTCTGTTACAAAGGCCTACTCCCTGACTGGGAGCATGGGGCAAGAAAAGGCGGCATCCTCAGCCCTTCTTGTGCAAAAAAAAAAAAAGGCTCAAGGACACAAAGGACAGGGACCTGGGGCCAGAAGAGTAGTCAACAGTGGCCCGAGGTCCTAAACCTCAGAGAATCTCAGGACACCTCTAAGCTGTAACTCCTCAGTTCTGAAGTCGGGATAGTAAGATCCACTAGGAGGCTGCTCCGATCACTCAGTGATTCGCATATCCCAAGATACTGTGTGGCCCACTCTCTACTTGAGCGACTTAGCCTCCCACTCAGGGCTGCTGCAGAGAATCAAGGGCACCCCATATCCCTTAAGAGATCATACTTGGGGAGGAGGTGGCTATGGTCCTCATGACAGGGACAAGATTGGACGGGGCTGGCTGGCTAAGGCTCTCCCCTGTGGAGAATCCAGCTTCCAGTCACATCTCTCTCTGATTTTGACTGCTTTCCCTGGCTGACACTTCAGCTACAGGAGAGGAGAGGTCTCCGACATCTTCTTTTGGGAGCATGGAAGGAACCTTCCAGAAATTTCCTGGGCACTTCCTGCCTCATCCTTAACTATTCCAGGGAGCTGGAGGGTGGTGGGCCAGGAGATAGAGGCAGAGGATATCAGAGCCAGGTCTCACTGGGCACTGTGGCTCCTGTCCACTGCCCTTCTGGTGGCCACAGCCCTGTGGGTATTTCTGAATGTAGGCGTCTGCTCAGAGCAGGGAACTAAGGGTGCATGGAAGACAATAGGGACAACCCCTCTCTAACACTAGGTGGTTCCTACCTGTATGGCTGCTCCCCAGTGTGTGTCCTCAGATGTCTTGTGAGATTCGCAGATCTGGGGAAGATCTTGCCACAGTACCTGAGGCAGAGGGAAGAGAGGTGGGAGATGCATTAGGGTGGCCCACACTGCCCTTTTCCAGACTTCTCTTCATCCAGAGCCCAGCTCAGAGGCTTTACACTTGGTGGTAATGCCAGAATCCTACTTCATTATCTGTTCTTTGCCTTGAGCCCAGACATCTCACAAAGCACAGGGCAGAGGGACCAGCATCACTCCCTCAGTCTGGGGGGCCTTAGTGGCTGGGATCAGCGAGGGAGCCTGGGAGCATGTCCTCCCAACACCGTGAGCAATGGTAGAATCTGTAGTACCGGGCTCACCATCCTTCCTAGTGCTCTGGCTAATGCTGACCAGCTGTGCTCCTCTGGCTTCTGAGCTCAGTCAGGTGAAGCTAAGCACATTGGGCTCAGGTGACACAGCATAGTGGACGGTTTTAGAAGCCCTACCCACGTTACTCACGTGTAAAAGATGACACCAAGCAGACAGTATGCTCACCATGCTTTACTGTGACTGCAACTCTGGCCTCGTCCAGAAGCAGGTTCACAGCCCCAGGTGTGTGCGGCCCCTTCCCACTAGCACCCAAGGGGCCCTCAGCGGCGTCTCACCTGCATGTGTATCTCTCCTTGCCCTTCCTGAGGATGGGATCCGAGAGCGTTGGGGGTGGGGACCGGAAGTTGAAGGGGTGGTGAGGCAGGGGCTGCAGGGAGCTGCCTGAGTCGGCCTTCATGGCTGCAAAGCTTTCCAGCTTCTCTGTCATGGTTTCTATGGCTGACATCTGTAGGTAAGGAGACAGCAGAGGTCAAGTACTCAGCCTAGCTGTTATCTGTCTTCAGAGAGTGGACACCTGGGGTCCTTGTGTCTCTAATCGTATCTGTAACCCTCAGACAGCCATTGGAGGCAGGGCCATAGCTTACTCTGTCCTTGACCTTAGAACTGGAGCTACAGTCCAGGGTTTTCTGGAGTGGTTCTTTCAACCTGGTAGGCAGAATCTGATTCTAACTCTAGGCTAATCAGGCTCCACAGAGACTCAAGGCTTTGGTAACAGGGCCACTGATCACGAAGCTGCACCTCTCCCATTTGTCTCATGGGCACCACGGGAGGCCGAGGCAAGGGCCAAGAGAAAGAGGAGTCAAAGAAAGTCATGAAACAGTTATAAGTTGTGACAAGGTGTCCTGGTCCTCAAGAATGTACATGCCTCTGCTAAACATCTATCCCAGAGGGCTGGTTTTGTCTGGCAGACCACAGAGACAGGGCTGGTGAGGGTAGGCAAAGAAAGACAGGAGTGGGGTGGAGATGTAGAGGGAAAAGGTTCAGGCTCTTCAAGTGCTGTGAATGTTGGGAGAGTCTAGGCCTAGAGGAGGACCCCAGATCCCTCACCAATGGAGCATGGGTGAAGAAGGAGAGAAGGTGTGACCCCCTCACCCAGGCTCCTCACTCATGGCCAGCTGCCTCTGCTTAGTGCTAGGCCCCTGCACAAGGCACTTGTTCACTGATGTCAGAACTTGGGACCCAGCTGCCCATGGATGAACAAAGGCAGCATGCCACAGGGCTGTGATCCTTCTGCATGGCTCCTGTCACTCAGCCCTTCAGCACCTTGTTGGAATGCCCAAAGCATCCTTGTGGGCTCTGTTTGTTGGGCACTGCCAACAGGGAACAGAGGGCTTTGTACTACTGCTTCTTGGAAGCCTCATAATGCAGAGACATTTGTTATCTGGGGAAACGACAGTAGGGCTGTAACAGAAACCCACAGAGAGCAGTTGAGTGGACACTATGCCCAGGAACAGTGGTGAGCCACTGGACAGCTCTGCACAGGGTACAGAGATTTGGCCTTGCCCCGTTGAGATGGGACTAACACATGACCCTCAATAGAACACGCCACACCCACTCTTTGCAGCCCATGCTCACTGGTGGGCAGATGGAAACTGCCTTGCTCTCTAAGCTATCGCCCATCTCCTCTAGAGCCTTTTCCAAAGCCTGAAAGATGGATCTTCAGGGTGACACTGAGGTCTTTGGCACAGCAGTAACTGTTTACCTCCCCACAGGTCTTGATGATAGCCTATGAACATACAGACTCCTAAGGCTCCCAGGCTTGGCAAGGAGCTGCTTTTGGGCATGCTCACTTTGCCTGCACCCAAAGAGCTCCACACTCATATGTCAAGTCTCAGGCCTAGAAGGGCTTGGTGATGATGGGGCTGGGCACTGGAGGGTACAGGTTATTCAATGTCGCTGCACAGTAGTAAAGTCTGTTTCATGAAAACCTTTCCATGGTTACTAGGCTTTCTGTCTCAGTGACAGACAGCCTATCAGACCATTTAACTGGTAACCATAAGTCATCTCTTTTTTGCCTCTTCATCCTGGCTCTGGGCCACAAGGGCAGGCAGAGAAGGTAGGCTCACAGGAGCAGTGGGCAGAAGGGACAATGGGCAGCCGGCCCCCCACAGGCCTCTCTTCCTCAGGCCGGGTGGGTCCTGCCTGCCTGGCCTGCTCTGCCCCATCAGACATTCCCGTGAGCTTCTAGTGCAAACACAAACACCGGATGTGCCTGGCTGGCTTGTCGACTTTTTCCAGCCAGCCCTGGGAAAATTGGGGGAAGCTATTAACCAAACTCTGAGGCCCGATGGAACAATGGGAGCTCTAAGTTTAGCTGTGAACTCAGCCAGGGTACAGGTTTCACAGACTGGGCTTACTCAAGGCGGGAAGCTCAGGGAAGAACAATGCTCTACGCAGGGCTTTTGGCCTGAAGATTCGCTGGTGGTGAGGGAGGCTTAAGGGCTATGACCTGCAGCTCATAGGAGGGGACAGACCTCTAGCACTGAGAACAGGGCAGGGCCCTTGGAGGACTTTCCCTTGGGCTGTGCCCTTCCTGGGTGGGGGTGGGGTGGGTAAGCATGTGGCCTGGGTGCACAGGCAGGGACCCTAGCAGGCTGGAGGGGGTCTATACTCCACTTCCTGACTGTGGGGCTCTCTGGCTTCCATGGAGCTCCTTGGGAATGGCTTGGCTTCCCTCTGTGTTCTCTCTGCTCCTTCCTGCTTAGTTTTGCCCCTGCCTCTTTCCATGAAGGCCTGTTCTTCCTCTGGTCCTTTCACTGAAGCATGCTAAGGTATCATCCACCCCAGGAACACTGGCCCCAGGGTTTCCTTATGTCCAAAACTATGATCTTCTTGCCATCCTGCACTGCGTGCATAGCCCTTCCTAGGGCCTGGGACCCTCTCAAGCATGGGCCCCAAGCATGGGCTCCAAGCATGGGCCCCAAGCATGGGCTCCAAGCATAAACCCCAAGCATGGGCCCCAAGCATGGGTTCCAAGCGTAAGCCCAAGCATGGGCGCCAAGCATGAGCCCCAAGCATAGGCAAGAGGCCCCTAGACAGACCCAAGGGCTTCTCTATGAGAACCCACCCTTCCCCATGTTCTCCAGCTCCACAGTGACCCATGGGACCTGCAGAGAGTCCCCCTCTGCCTCCTGGGAACCAGAACCTGAGGCCCAGAGCTTGTTCATGTGGGGTTGAAGTACACCCATCTCCGATGCCCACTGTGGTTGTTACCTGGGGGTGGAACAGCAGTGGGGATGGCCGCAGGTACTTCTCTTTCAGGACTCCCACAGGGTCTGTCACCTTCCGCTTTTCTACCCTGCTGGACAGCAACACAGAGGGTTACATACCCCACTGAGCCACCTGCTCCTTGGCAGCATGTCTGGGCCGGGTTAATCATGAGGCTGCTGTGGAGGTGGCAACGGAGCTGCCCAGCCGACTCCAACATGAATTCACTGGGCCCTGAGGACAGTGGGGACAAGGCCCAGCTGCCCACTTGCCCAGATTCCCATTGTCCCGTTACCTACTCAGTGGTTCCTTTACACACTTTCCAACTTCTTTTAGTCCCCCTATATCCCTTCAGTTATCACCTCTTGTGTATGACGGTACGTTTGGTGCTGGAGTGTAAGATGTTCTTTGGAGGTGCCACGTGCACCAGCCTCCTACCCACTGGCTGGTCACGCCTGGGCAGTAGGGGCTGCCCTCAGGGTCTCCAGCACACCCACAAGTTACTCTGCATCACTCCAGGGGCTTGCTGTCTACACCTCAGCTAGCCTGTCCTGCTGGTCACTGGCACAGTACATTTTGCCTATTTGTGATCACAAATGTAGGTTTCTGTCCTGGGGAAGTCACCAGAGACTTCCCACTGCAGCCAGGCAGACTGTACCGGAAAACCCTCAGTGGCTGCTGGAGATCACAATTCTAGAACCTTCCTCAAGTGTCAGCGACAACTTGTTAGACATTAAATCTCCATGGTCAGTGCAAGTGGCAGCCAGGTCCTTTCTTTTGCCCCCACAGTTCCCAGCAGAGGCAGCACTCCCCTGTCTCAGGCACTGGTGGTGCAGAAGTCCAAGAGGAGTTTTGTTCAAACCCGCTGACCCTCTTGCCCCCAAGACACCAGAACAAGCTGTTCCTAAGTTGCTCACTTGCATCCCTCCTGAGCCCTGGTCTTGCCTACCCTTCCACCAATTGATGCTGTTGTTTCCCTGCCTTCCAGGGCACAGCAGCCGGAGAAGCATGGTGACTGCCAGAGCGGTACAGGGCACAGCAGCTCCAGGATCCCAGAGGAGACTCAAGTCCTGTCCATGGGATAGTGAGGAAATCAAGGCTAAGAACTGCTATGGCCGTAGGAAGGGCTTTGCAAAGGGGTGGAGATAAATACCAAGACACTTGGCTCTTGGCAAGAGTTGTCAGCCTGCGGCTTCACTCAGGTAACTAAGGCCCGCCTGCTGCAGGGAGGGGTCTCTCGTGACAGTGTTCAGCCTTTCAATCATCCAGGGATGGTGACACTGGCAGAGAAAGGGAGCCAAGCAGCAGGAGGGGGGCCTTGATGAACCTAGCGTTGTGACAGTGGAGTAGCTCAGGACCCTCCTTATGGTCTGGCTGCACTGTCCTAGTCTCCTGGGCCTTCACCTGGAGGGAATTCTGAAAACACATGTATTTGTCCACCATGACTAGACCCGTTTTGCAGAGGACCCACACTGAGGTGCATTGCTGCTGTTCCCACTGAGCTCGTCTGTCTGCAGAAGTGTGTCCAGCCCCTCCAGTGGCCACAGTCTTAGGTCCTAAGGACAAGCACTGAGCCTAGCTTCTGGACATTATGAGTAGACTACAGGAGAATGTAAATGGGGGCTCTGGGGTCCTGTGGTCAGTTCCCATGATTCTCTTCTTTCAGACTGACCATGGACTCTTTGCAGCTTACAGAAATTATATGAGGGTCATCAGTCTGGTAGAAGGGGCGGGCAGGAGATGGAAGAAAAGGCCGGAAAGGGGCTCAGGCAGAGTTCCCTCAGGCATGGGGTCTAGCCAGAAGGCTCTGTTTGTCTCCAAGTACCTGCCCATGTTCTGTATGAGTCCATGGGGCAGCTGGTGCCTCTTGCTTCCTGCCTTAGAAGAGCACTGACTAGTACTTCCGTCTCTCTTTCCTCTCTGGAGCCTCAGCATTTCCTCATGTAAGCTGTGGGAGGCACCTTTTCTAAGAAACACCTGATGGATATCTTTCTTGTTTCCTGGGATTATGAAGCCAGAATCCGCCAGAAAACAGAAGCATGCCGGGTGGGAAGCTGCAGCCTGGGGCCTGAGTAGGTGGGTACCAGTACCTGTGGGTGCAGCTGTCCAGTCTGCCTTGCTTGGGATTTTCTCACAGAGTTATCACCTGCTAGCCTCTCTCAGAGTTGTGGGTCTATCCCCAGTCCTCACACCACGGCCAGCCCCAAAGAGACACACGTTCCCTGAACATCTCTTGATGCATGCTCATACATGTGCACAATATGCCTGCAAAGCAGGGTCAACGTCCAGTGCATGACCCTCTTCTTACTCCCTGTGACTCCTCACATGGCAAAGCAGGTGACATATGGCAGCAGGGTTAGGGCTCCAAACATGGAAACTGGCTCTGCTTTCCAAGCCCACCTGCCTCTTTGGGCGGCTCAATGTCTTCCGTAAGTCAGAGTAGACTCAAACTTGCCCTTCATTGGAACCAGTAGCAAAGAGGCAAGAACTCTGCCCTACCAGGACCAGCTCCTTTGCTAGGTCCCCACATGTGGCTCTAGGGTAGTGTGGCCTAGGGCAATCTCAGGAGAGTAGAGCTGTAGGGGGATGGAGCAAGTTCTGGAGAGGTAGAGTAGATTGTACTGACCTTCTCGGAGGGCAGAGATTAGTTCCAGAAAAGACAGCTGACGAGGGAGGGGCTCTGGATGGGGTCTAATGGAGAGGCTTGAGGAAGGTTGGAAGACATCTACCCTTGAGGGAGCATGGGACCCCCATGGGCTGAGGCACCTCCCTGATGCCAGCAAATGCACGCACATGGAAGAATCTTGAGTTAGGTTGGGAGAGAAAGACAGAGTCTCTGCCTAACTCCATGGATGTGGGTCCCTGGGGAGAGCCAGTGAGGGCAGGCCATGTTAATACCTGTAGATGGGATCCATGAAGAAGGGCGAGGGCTTGGCATAGTGCAGGGATGGCTGTTGGGGCAGCTGTGCTGGGCACACCTTAGGCAGCCCCTCACCAACCCCAGGCTTCCGTTCACCGTAGATGTGGTTCTTCCGTGGTTCACGGCTGCCTCCATTCTGGCTCGCTCGGGCCCTGCTGCCGATGCTCAGGTCTAGCGGCTGTTCCTCACCAGATGAGGGGACCAGGGGAACCTTGGGTCTGAGCAGGGCAGGTTTGGCCTCTTTTGGTTTGGTGGTGAGGTCGAAGGGGCACTCTACACTGGGGCCGCCCACCTTGAGAGCGTCCCGGGGTGACTTTGGCTCAGCCTTGACCAGCAAGTTATGGGCGAGGGCTCGGTCCGTGAAGGGGTAGAGAGAGTGGGGGAAGTTGGGCAGAAACTGGAAGGGGAACACAGAGTGGTAGGGCAGCGAGCCCAGCTTCTTCTCCTGCATGCTCATGAATCCAGGACCGAAGTACTTCTCAGCGATGGATGCGATGGCCTTAATGGAGTCACCGGCGGCTCCCGAGGCCGTCAGCAGTTGTTCCTCAGGTGGTGGGAAGAATGAATGTTGTGAGTAGAAGGCTGGCACCTCAGCCACACTGTTTATGGCCCCAGGGGGCACCGATTCACCCCCAAACTCAGGTTTGCTTTCAGCTGGCTTGGCTTTGTCCTTGCCCTTGTCTCGGTCACTGTCCACATCACTGTCCAGGTCTGAGCCTGTGCCTGTGGTGGTGTCCAAGTCTGTCCCCGTTGTGGTGTTGATATCTTCAAAGTCACTGCCATCTGACATGTCAGGGCTCCTGGTTTTAACCTTCTCCACATATGCATCTTCCAACCGGCCATCAAATTTCTCCTCTGGCCCCGTGGCCGCCGTGGCACCCTGGCTACTGTTGCTGACCGCAGAGACCAGGGGCAGGGCTGGGTTTCCCAGTGGGCTGGGGAGCTTGGCATCCTGTGCATGGTTCAGGGGGCTCTTGAGCAGTGGCGTGGGAGGTAGCAGAGGTGGTCGTGGGTACAAGGATGGAGGGAAGATCCCTGGGAAGCCTGGGGTGAGTGTGGGGAAGGCTGGAGGGGCAGCTGAGAAGGGCAGGCTCCCAGGATGAGGTCTGGAGGGGAAGTACTCAGTGAAGCCTAGACCCCCGTGGTTGAGGGTGGGGGAGGGTTTTGTCTTGTCCATCATGGGGCTGGGGGTCAAGGGCAGGCCTGGGGTGAAGATGCTGCCCGGCGTATAATGGTTCTTGCCCTCACAGAAGCGCCGGTGCTTGTTGAGGGAGGAGGTAGTGCTGAACATTTGCCCACAGTCCTTGCACTTGATCTGCGTTCGGCAGTCAGCATGCATCCTCTTGTGCCGGCACAGGTTGGAGAATTGCGTGTATGACTTGTGGCAGACCTCACCTAAAATAGCCACAGAAGGCAAATACAGATTCAGAGTGAGCTCACCATGAACCCAGGTACAGACGCAGGCTGGGGGCTGGCAAAGATCACTGTGCCTTCCCTGGGATCCTGGCCAGGTGGACCATGGTGCCTCAGCCTTCTGTGGTGGGAAGCGTGGCATCTTTATGGATTGCTGATTCTTACCCTGGGGTATGGCAAATGCCTGCACCAAGCTCTTTGGAAGCCACTGGGAAGACTGTCTGTGGTCCAGATTGGGTGAGGGCAGAGCAAGGACACACAGCACCAGAGTCTCATTGGTGGCTAGGAGATGGCTAGCTCAGAATGTCCACATGATTTGCCCCAAGGTGGTGACCTTGGTTGGCTGTTTCTACAAAGGAGCAGTCGCTTCTTTCTAGTTTAAAATGCTCCTTGCTTTCTCTCCCTCTCTCTGTCCCAGTCCCTGCCACCAGCATCTCAGGAGAGGATGCCCCAGCAGTTCTCAGGAGCCCCGGAGTTAGGGCTTGGGCTGGGAAGCAGGGCTCCTGATTATGCCTGTCTACAGTTTTGGAGCTGGCCAATGATGGGATGAGATTCTGTCTATGACCTTCAGGGAAAGGGCTGGGTCCATGTTTTCAAACTTGGAAACTCTCCTAGCCAGGAGCTTCCAGCCTAGAGGTCCAGCAGGGTCTGCTGTAGCTGACAGACACCATCAGGACTCTTACAGGACAGGGCAATACCAGCTGGATCTCAGCCTAGCCTAGAGGCTCAGAAGACCCTGCAGCTATCTTCCTGAGGCCTGGCAACTGGAGGTCAGTAAAGCATTCATCAGTCTTTCTCCTTTTCTACCAAAAAATAAGGAAGTATATGTTACACATTCATCCACACACTCACACCCCTATAGTCATCTCCATCCTCCCAGTGACAGGGACATGGACATGGGACACACACACACACACACACACACACACACACAAACTCTGTGACTCTCCCCACAGGACAGTTTGCTTTCTGTAGCATGGTGGAAACAGTGATTGTAGCCTGTCTCTTGTTCTCACTCTATAAATCCCAATCTGCCACTTTATCTGAGATGTCTTTTCTCTGAAACTATTACATACTTTAATCACAATATCTATTTATATTAGCTGCCCTGACTTCCTGGTTGTCACGGTGAGGCATTTTCTGGCTGAAAGGAGCCAAATTTTGCTTCATTTAATCAAATCTTTCCTTTTTGGGATACTGTTCTGGGAAAGGCAACACATTTAGGTAGTCTATAAATAACCTCACCTTACTCCTGGTCTCCCACAGGAAACCAAAAGGCAGATCCCAAGATCAGGTTACCGAGACAGACTAGACACCCCTGCTAGGTTCCTGAGCCCCCGAGGGATCCTGGTGGTACCTAGAGATCATCTTTTGCCATCATCATAAGCAAGCCTCCCACTCAGGTGCCTCCTGGGACAGAGGGACCCTTGGTTCCTACCTATTATTATAACTGGGGACGGGGACTCTGTGGTAGATGGGTTGTAGAGACACCTGGGCAGTCCTAGGAAGGGCAAGTCCTAGACATTGAGAATGGCTGCCAGCCAGTTCAGAGCCATCCAAAGAAGGTGGCTGTTTCCGGGATGGGGAGGAAGTCCTGGCTGCTACATTATGCTAGGTATCAGGAGCAGAGCTGACAAATCTACCAAGACAGGAAGGGACCCTGGGCAGGAGTTCCCTTTGCTCCTGAGATATGTGTGTAGATGTGCATGAGCACAGGCATGCATGCACGCACACACACACACACACACACCTGGGAGGGGGTCACAGTGCCAACTTACTAGCCCATACCGTATACTCTCACACATGCACACTTACTCCTTCAAAGACTGTCTTCTGAAAAGCATCCATGAGAATGCCTCTGTAACGCAGACACTTTTTCTCTTCCCCTCCCTCTTTCACTTGACCCCCTCTCATATACACATTTGAGCTCCCTGATCAGAAAGATGCCATCTCAGTCTCTGTGCTCAGTCAGGTGAGGGTTTGTGGGCTTCTAGACACTGATGGTATACCCAGGTTTCACTTGGCAGGTAGACATAGCATTTGCTTATATGTAGCTGGTGCCTGGTCATTGTGGACTCTTCTCCAAGTAACAGATCCTTCCTTGGAAGGGCCATATTAATAGGCTCCCCTTTACTGGCTTTCAGTTTTCCTTCCAAACTTCCACACCATCTCCAGCACACTCCATGGTCTGTAGGATGCACACAGTGATACATCTCACATCTCACACTTATCTTGCACAGGTGTGTCATTCCAACTGCATGGCACACTCATAAGGCCTGCCTGTCCACTTCTGGGGATTTCGTTTTAGTTGGCTACCCTTGATTAAAGCAAGGTTGCAGAGATGGGCCAGACCATAGACAAAGGGAGAAAAGGTCATGGATGCCAGGAGATCCTTAGAAACACCATGCTCAGTACATGTCATCTAGGGATGGTCACATTCAGAAGCTCCCTAGGAGACATGATGCTCACAACATGTCAACTGGGATGGTCCTACTCAGAGGTCCAGCTGGGGCTCAGCTAAGGTTGGAACACAGGGAGGATGGGCCACTGGTCCCTTCTGCAGAAAGCTCCATCATTAGAATGACCCTTGCCTACTACCTTCCTCCAGCTACTGTAAGGAAATCTGGAGGTGTGGGGTAGATGCGGGATGTAGGAAGGGGAGAGGGATGTGTCTATATACTTGGAAGAGGCCAGTCAACAAGGTAAGGGCATGGTGTCCCATGCCCTGTACCAACTAGGACCAGCTATAAAGGCTTATGGATGGATGGGGGTCCTCAGCAGGGACCTGGGGTACCAGGCTGGGCAACTCACATATGAATGGCTTCACTGTGCTGTGGATATGTTTGTGCTGTTTGAGGCCAGAGGATGTGGCGAAGGTTTTGCCGCAGTCGGGGCAGGCATGGGCCCGGGCACCGACGTGCTGTGAGCGGATGTGACGCTGGAGGTTGCTGGGGTCCGTGAACACCTGGGGAAACAGATGCCATTGGTGCATGCCCCTCTTGAACTCTACCATTAGCCCAGGAGTACGAAGGCTGGGCCCTCTCCCTCTCCTTGTTGCCCATGCATTAAGATGGTTGGGATAGGTCTTACTGCAGCATTGATTACTAAAGGGCCTTAGTGGGATGCTCAACCTCTCCTGGTCTCAGTTTACCTGCCAGTGGCCTCAGAATGCTGTGTCTCTGAGGCTCCAAGACACTCAGTATTTTCTAGAGCACTAACCTGGGTGGTCTGGGGTCTGGGGGCTTCACCCGTGTAACCCTTGGCATCGCACATTGGTAGGGGGCACAGGGCTGACCTGGAGAAGACTCAGCTCTGGTCTTGGCTCTGTTTCCTGCAGGGCTGTTTGATGACATAATCTCTAAGACTTCCTGCCCTTCTCAGTAACGAGGAAGGACCTAAATGACCTCAGGGCATCTAAGCCATTAGACCACCCCTCTCAGGAGTTTCACAGTGGGGTAGAGGGACAGCACACAGGTGATGCCTGGTACCTTGACACAGTTTTCACATTCGAAGCGCTTGCCACTGTCGTGAGACATCTGGTGGCGGATGAGGTTGGACTTCCAGTTGAAGGCCTTGGGACACTGGTCGCATTTGTACTCACGCTCCTCCGTGTGGACAATCATGTGTTGCTCCAAGCTGTGGACAGGGGATGGGGATCACTCTAGGGTCCATTTGTCTGGAAGAGGAGGTCCCCTACCCCATATGCCTTGTTCTCCTGTATGTGGCCCCTTGGAGGCCCCATCATGCTGCAGGGGGATCACAGTGCATGCTGGCAGCAGGTCCACACTCTTCATCTTTCCCAGGTCATTGGGAATGAAGGAAGACAACCTTCCCAGGTCAGAGGAAAAAGCCAGTGCCTGAGCCACCTTCACTCAAGGCTTCCCTATTTCCCAGCCAGTCAGGGGCAGGGTGGGACCTAGGCAACCCTTTTAAAGTCAGATGATCCCAACTTTAGGGCTAAGTTTGGGTCTGAGGCTGTGGTACACAACTATAATTCCAAAATCCAGGAGGCTGAGGCAGGAGAATTTCAAGCTTGAGGCCAGCCTGTACCACATAGCTAGACCGTATCTCGAAGGGTGGGCGGGGTGGGGGGATCTAAGCCTGGGCCTAGGGGAAAGGGTTCAGGGTACCAACATTGTCATAAGTCCCAGAGTAAGACCGAGGCCATGCAATTCGAGTCAGCTCTCTGAGAGGCTTGCTGGCTGACCAAATACAATCGAGGAGTGGTAGGCATCGGCAGAGGGTTGGATGAGATGTGTTACAGTGGTGAGAACATCTGCTCTGGGGCCGCTCCTCTTGGCTGCACTAGCAACCCCTAATCCCCTCCTCCCTGGGGACTCTGCCTCTCCTGTCCCCAGGATGACCGTTAATCTTCATGAGCAAAGCAGTAATATATCACGGCCCGTTAATTACGGGGCCCAGCCATCCGTTTAGAGCAGAAACGCCTGCTCCTCTAGCTCCCAGAGATTGTATCTTTTCCCTGTTGTTAATTGTGATTTATGTGTTTATGTAAAGAAAACACGGACCCTCCTCAGCCCTGTTCTCTGCGACGCGCTCAGGCAGGATTTGCCCACACGCTTATTCTCAGTCATGTGCTCAGGGTGGAAGGTCTGCCGTCCCCAGGGAGTCCATGATGGGATTGGTGGTAAATCCCTAGTAATCACAGAGGCCGTTAGCAGCCTGATAGGGTTTTGCTCTGACTTTGCAAAGCTGTCCTGAGCAAACTCTTCAAGAGCAGGGGCTCTGGGGCTAGAAAAGTTTCCAAACTCCTCCACTCCTCAGAGCACTGGGGCCAGGGGTCCCAGCTCCCCCTACCCAGAGCCCAGGATGCTCTTTTGTCCCAGGGGTTTCTATAGGTTCCCAAGGCCCTCTGTGCCTGGGTTCTCACACAGGTCTGCTCCAGCTGCCTGTGTTTGGTTGTCACTCAGCTGGGCTTGAAGCTCTCTTTGCCTAGGCCTCTGGAATCCCTCCCAGGCAGGTGGCTGCCATCTGAGGAGGGCATGCTTATGAATGAGGGCCCTGTATGATCCTTTCAGGGGTCTACTGAGAACGGCTGTGTATGTCCAGAGAGCAAGGCTGGTCTACATGTCCTCTACAGCGGGTGCTGCAGCTCACACCTCCCAGTTTGGAGCCTTATTGCAAAAGTATCCCCAGGGCCAGAGGGTGGCAAGAACACATTGGTCTGTGCTCTCTCTGTCTTTCAGGTTGTGTATAGGGCAGTGGTGACTGACAGTGGCCTGCAGACCAGGCCCAGTGGGTCCTCCTGCTGGGGCCAGGCCCTTTATGGTGAGAATCATATCTGGTGAGAAAGCATCTGCAGCTTCCAGCCATGTGCACCCACTCTGTCCCCAGTGTAGGGAGGTAGCACATGGGAGCCCTTGGTCTCCTTGTCCCAGAGCCCAAGCCTGACAGGAAGGTGGGAGGCGAGGCAGGGAGGCACCTGTACTTGTTGGGGAACATCCGCTCGCAGTCCTTGCACTCATGTGCTTGCCCATCGCTGCCCCCGATGAGGCCCTCAGGCTTGAGTTCCTCCCCGAGGCCCTCATAGAGTGGGGCCCCTGCAGAGCTGCATGCATACTTCTTGTGGCGCCTCAGATCCAGCTTGCACTGGAAGAGCTCATCACACTCGTCACAGCGGAATGTGGGGTCCTCTGCAAGACAGAGGGCAAGGAGGTGAGCGCGAGAGCCAGACACCCACCCCTGGGTCATAGGATCCCAGAGACCCAACCCATCCCATTGCTCCAGGACTTCCATCCCCCTGGCTGCTCCGACCCAGCTTCCTTCCAGCCCTTGTCTTGGCTGCTCAGGGATGCAGAGGTCACAGGACAGATCAGGCCACGCTGGAGGACCTCATCTCTGCATCGTGGAAACACTGAGCAATGTCAGACTCCTCCCTGCATCCCCAGTGGCCACTGTGGATTCAAGGAGGCCCTGCCTCTGAGTGGAGAAGGAAGCCAGGCCAAGTGCTTTGTTTATGAATTAGGAGAAAAAAGAAGGCAGAACTCCATCGCATATAATAAATTATTGTCGTCAAGGTCAAACAAATTAAAGGGGGCAGCTATTATTAAGTTTATGAGGCAGCATCCCGAGCACAGTGCCAAACCAAACAATTAGCCCGGAGCTGTAACTAGGGCGGGTCTCTGCGCCCTGCCCCGCCTTCCTGCTGCGGCTGCTCCTTCAGTTTTCACCCAGGCCTGGAGAGAGAACACCTGCTCTCAGATCTTGCACAAAGAGGGCTATGTGCACACGTGGGCACAAGCATGAGCATGTGCATTCTGTGTGCACTCTGAAGTTACATGTGGATATGTACGCTAATGCAACTGTGTTTGTGTGAGCATCCCACCCCATCTGTACCCATGTTTGCAAAGCCATGTGTGGATGTGAGTGCATACCTGGCCATCTGTACCTAGACTTTGATGAATGGGCATATGCACATATGTGTACCTACTTGTAAGTGTGGGTACATGTTTATGTACATAACTACATATGTGGTGTGTTAGCAATGTTTTCACATTTGAATATACATGTAGTTTATGTATGTCTGCATAATGGGGCATGCATGTATTCATGAACATCTTCATGTGACTTTGTATGTATTTTTGTGGGTTATGTATGCATGGGTGTGTGTGTTCTATACATCTGTAGACATGGAAGATTATGTGTAAGGTGTTTGTGTGTACATGTGTGGATTTGTGTCATTGTGTATACAGTTGTGAATAAGTGTTCACGTTTGTATGTAAATGGGCATGTGTTAAGGGTTTGCATTTGTATGCCAACGTGTGTTTTATGAATGCTGTATGTGGGAGGTATGCCTGCATCTGTGTGCATGTGCAAATGTGTAGGAAGGTGTGTATGCATGGTCATGAGGACTGGCCTGGTATCCAGCAGTAAGCAGGGACTTAGATCAGGGCAGAGGCAGTGCTGCTCCTACCAGAGAGTTTCAGAGTCTACAGGAGACAGTGAGCTTCTCCCTGTCCTGAACAACATGGAGTTCTAAGGCGGGGCCCTCTCCTGCTGCCCAAAGCTCTCCTGAGTCGAAGTGTAGAGGTGATATTCAAGCATCTGTTCTGGGCTGTACCTGGCACTCCTAACAGTGGGTACCCAGAAGTCAAGGTGGGACTCTGCAGGGCTGAGTATCAGATGCACCACTGAGCCCATGCAGTGATGCCCACCAGGACACCAGTGCACTCAGCTGGGCGTATCTGGGAAAGGGGAAATGCCTAGATGCCAGGGAATGGACATGTGTGTGTTTAGGGCTGACTAGGCAGGCATTACTTCTGATTTCCAGGGTCCAGACATCCTGGCCCCACTGGCTTACCTCAGCTGCATAGCAAGCCTCTTTTGGGAGGTCAATGAGACCATGGAAGGAAGGTGCTGTGGGTCCTTTGGGTCAGGGGAATTCTTTCCTACACGCTGCACTGTGCTGTGCTGGGGAAACAAGGATTGTATTCTTGCCTTGGCTTGGAGATCTCCACCCATAATATCTCCAGGGAAGGCCTTGAATTCCTCCTGAGGTACCAGAGTGGGACCATATGACTCACAGGATAGGGCGGGGAGGGGGCAGGCACAGGTAGTTCACACACAGAGGACCCACCTTCCACGTCTACAGAAGGAATGAACTATAATTCAAAGAGGGACTCCTTTCAGAGCAGTGAGCTGTGAACACTGTGAATGCCCATGTGGAGGCTTGCTGGGTGCTCTTTGGGGCAGGCAGTATGCTGTGACCCTCCACCCAAGGGGATGCCCTATATCCCTGCTTTATCACTGGTCAGCTGTGGCTGGCCCTTTTCGCTATCTGGGCATGAGATACAGGGCAGCAGAGTCCTGATTCCCCACAGAGGATCATGAGGCCAACAGCCAGACACTATGTGCGTTTGAAAGTATTCATGTCCAGTCACCCTTCATGCCAGCCCTGTTCTTCAGAGTCAAAATGCTACCAGGAAGGATCCTGTGTCTGGGCACATTAGATATATGCTATCACAGAGTCCTCTGTGGCTCTGCAGAGCTGCTCCTGAGGGCTGGAAAGGGGTGGGCATGCAGATCATGCAAAGTCAAGAATGAGAAATGCTCACTTTTATTACACTCTTTCTAGACTGAATGAGGAAAAGTCACGGTAGTTTAAGAGGAACATGACATCACCAGCCATATCACTGGCTGGCCAAAACTTCTAGTTCTGATTTGAAATTTGGGCTTAAAATTATTTTATTTTAAAATTAAATTTTAAAAAGTTGTTTATAGGCAGGGTCTCACTATGTAGCCCTGGATGGCTTAGAATTCTCTGTGTAGACCACACTGGCCTTGAACTCACAGAAATCCACCTGCCTCGGCCCCTCTGAGTGTTGGGATTAAAGTCATGTGCCACCACATCAGGGCTTAGGCTTAAAACCTTAAATGCAGGGATTTAATAAGAAAATTCAACTTGATTCTCACTCGATGCCTTAGAAGTCACCCTGGAGGGGATGGAAATGACCTTGGTGACAGTGTTACCCTTCTCCTCTGCCCCTATGTCTTCTGGACGTTAAGCTGTCTCTGTAGAAGGATAGATTTGGGGATAAGACATGCCCCTGCCCAGGTGAGTGGGGTGGAAGAGCCTCTTAGATTCTTCCAGGCAGGGAGGGCTGGCTCTGGGCACACACCTGGAGTACACTGCACGGCATTTTTATTTTCCCAGCACACAAAATTCTGTTTAAAGAACCAAGGTTATCCTGATATTATGTCTATTACAGGCCATCACAGGCCAGGTCTCTTCTGTGCACACCACACAATGGGCCGCATCGTGGAGAGGGCAAGTGGATTGCCAGGAGGCTTTCTAAATGAAGAGTGTTTGAATGCCAACGATTTCTTTTCTCCAAAGAGCAAGTGCTTCTCAGGAACGAGGAAAAGAGAAGTCTTCCTCCTCCGTCCAATAATTAGAGCATAATAAGGTCACCTGACTAAGGAGTGGATTGTGCTGTCCCTCTGTGAGGATGCTGAGTTAGCATATCTCTACAGAGCTCCAACTCTGTAGTTGGTGTATCTGTCCAGGCAAACCAGGGGTTCTATTTCCTCCTTATCACAGTGGTCCCCACCAGACCTCCAGACTGCCCCCCCACCCCCGGCAAAAGCACAAGAAAGAGCAATTGGGAAAGAAACTCTATCTAAATGTGGTGGGGGTCTGGGGTTGGGGTAGATCAACCTTCCACCAAATTATACTGTACCGGCACCTGCCTGTCAACCCCGCACTCGCTTGTCTAGCTCAAGTTCCATCAGCAACTTTCTCGGCTGAACAGGAATGTAACAGAAAAATAAACCCCTGCCTAATGGCTTTGAGACCGAGGGGTTCACAATTACGCGGCACCCGCATCCCAATCTACAACTCCAGCTCAAAAGCGCTCAAGAGTCTACTCCAAATTCCTGTGGCGATAAGGGGCTGGCTGCATTTAGCCAGGGCTGGGATAAAAGATTTTTTTTTATGATAATTATCTTAGTGAGGGACGCGTTTGCATTTTCTTTCTGTGCGAATTCTGAGTTAAACTAGGGTGTGTGTTGGGGGGTAGCTGTTGGGGCGGCAAAGAAGTGAACTTGACAGCAGAGGTTAGGGAAGTCAAATATTTGATGTCAGACTATTATGTGTGGAAAGTAATTAGCTCACAAATGTTTGATCAGTTATTAGGAAAATGTAGAGTGGGTTATTTAATATCGGGGTGGGAGGTGTGTATGTGAACAAGAATCAAGGCTTTAAAAAACCTTTTGGAAGAAAGAAATTTCATTATATGAATGGAACTGCAAAGGTAAAGATTCTCCTTTCAGCCCAGAAGACACATCTTCTGTGACTCTCAGGTGCTGGCTCAGAGTCACAGGTCCTTTCAACAATCATTTTAAGGAAAAGGAAACCCCCCTCTTGCTGCACAAGTCTTGGTAAATTCATTTTTGTTTTCTCAATGGTCTAATTAAACCCAAAATTTAAAGGAGGCAACAGAGAGGACTTGGCTGGTAAAATGGTCCTTCTACCCCAATTTCTTGTCTGACAACTTAAGAACTATGTATTGCTGCAGAAAAAAAAAATGAGGCACTCTGGTCACTGGCAGGCTTGTAGGGTCAACAGGTAAACTGAGGCAGGGCTCCACAGGTGTGGTTACAGAACCTTCTGCTAAATCCAGTGGGCATCACTTGTGTGTTTCCTGAGGGAGTCCTTGTGTCTCCTGAGGGAGTCCATGGTCTCACAGAGAAGGGAATGAGATTCATTCTAGATTTTAGGAACATCTAGGGGACATTGTTTTAATGTTCACTAGTAGCTCAGCCTTAAAAAAGAGGATAGACACAGGGCTGGGAAGATAACCCAGTAACGTGCTTGCCGAGTAGCACAGGTCCTAAGTTAGATCTCCAGGACATGCTGTAGGTGGAGACAGAAGGGTCCCTGGGGCTTGCTGGCCATCCAGACCTTGCCTAATTACTGCAGGCCTCATCTTGCAAACAAGGTAGACAGCACAGATGAGCAACAGCCAAGGCTGACCTCTGTCCTCTATATGCATGCCCACACATGTACACTTCCCCTGCACACACAGGAACACAAACACCTCCCATGCCCCACAAGAAATCAGACATGAACCCTTGAGTCCCCTGGTCAGCAATGACAATGGAGTGCCAACAGGCCCATCTCAAAAGCAGCTGTGCCAGGGCCCCAAGTAGACACCCACAGACTCAAGGGAGTAGTGTGTGAAACTGGCTTCCTCTCCAGCATCATCTCAGAGGTGCTCAGGTATACAGCAGCAGGCAGGAGAGCCTGCTGATACACCCTATCTGACGGGTACCTACTTGTGTCAAGAGCTAAAGGACTCATCCTATTGTGGGATCCATTTCAGGCCTCAGCTTGCTTCTCCCCCATGTTTCTCCAGGACTTCTAACTATTGGTGGGCATCACTTCTGCAGACAGCCTGGCTGCTTTCCCTTCTGACATGGGCTGCAATCTCTCACAAAGGAAAGCTCTGGGTTCTGCCCAGTTTCCCAGGTAACCAAACTAGGTTGGGGTCCTTTACTACAGAAAGCTGGTAATAGGAAAGCCCCTCTCCAGGGGCTGCAGAGATGTCTCAGTGGATAAAAGGTTTGCCACACAAGTGTGAGGACCAGAGTTCGGATCCTCAGCACCCACGTAAAGCCCAGGTAGATATGGCAGCCTGCCTGTAATCCAGTGGCTCAGGAAGTTGAGACGATGGTCCCCAGGCCAAGCTGGCTAGCTAGACTAGCCAAACTTGTGAGCTCCAGTTTCTACAAGAGACCCTGCCTCAATAAAGTAGAGAGTGATCAGGGAAGACACCCAAGAACAACCATATGCCTTTATGTGCATGAGCACAGATGTGAACACATGCCCACACACATGTATACCCTACACATGTGCACATACGTGTGTGTGTGTGTGTGTGTGTGTGTGTGTGTGTGTGTGTGTGTGTGTATATATATATACATATACACACACACACACAAAAAAAAAATTTTCTGGGTCATCAACACTATATAGATAAAATTCAGCATAATACCAATTTGCCTACATTGCCTCAAGACCCTCTTACATTCAGGATGTGCTTTGAGGCTCTAATGAAAGGGAGGGGTCTCTAGTCTTAGGGGTGAGGGGCCGGCAGCCTGGTGTGCTGGTTGGCTTTATTTATTTATTTATTTATTTATTTATTTATTTATTTATTTATTTTTGGTCATTTGGTCATATTTATACAGGATAGAGTCATCTAGGAAGAGGGAACCTCAGCTGAGAAAATGTCAGCATCAGACTGGCCCCTAGGCAAACCTGCAGAGCGTTTTTTAAATTAATGATTGATGTGGGAGGGCTTAGGGCCTAGCCTACCATGGGTGGTACTACCCCTGAACAGGTGATCTGGGTTGTATCAGCAAACAGGCTGAGCAAGCCATGGGGAGCAAGCCAGTAAGCAGCACTCCTCCATGGCCTCCGCTCCCAGGTTCCTGCCTTTAGTTCCTGCCTCAGCTTCCATCAGTGGGCTGTAACTTGGGATCTATATGCCAAATCAGACCTTCTTCCACATGCTGCTTTTGGTCACAGTCTTTATCACAGTGACAGAGACCCCAGTAATATGCCCGGGATCTGCAGAAGCTCAGTCAGGGCATCGGCTAGCTATACCACGTGGTACGCAGGAGTGGGACACCACTCACGTTCTCCCAGGTGGGTGGGGACTCGGGGCCACAGCTCTGCAGGGTCTTACCATCCAGGCTGGGTGCCATGACACCCAGGGAGTAGGCGCCCTCTTTCACATGGGCCAACAGCTCTTCTCCAGGTTCAATGTCCTTAATGACTTTATAGTAAATCTAGGAGAGAGAGAGAGAGTAAGGACAGTAAGTGAACACTGAAGTCATGTGTTGTCACCGCAGAGGCACCCACAGAGCCTCTACCCCACTGCTGTAGTGCTACCCATAGAGGGGGCTGGCCTGAGGATTCCACGTGACCTAATTTTTTAAAAAGATGTTTATGTGAATGAGTGTTTTGCCATCATACACAGACAATGTACGCATGCAGTGCCTGAGTAAGCCAGAAGAGGGAATTGGATCCCCTGGAACTGGAATTACAAGCTGCCAGGTGGGTGCTGGGAAGCCGCTAGAACAGTAGTTCCCACAGGTCGAGACCCCTTTGGGATTGAAGGACCCTTTCACAGGAGTCACATATCAGATATCCTGCATATTGGATATTTAGAATTCATAACTAGCAAAACAGTTATGAAGTAGCCACAAAAATAATTTTATGGCTGGCGCTCACCATAACATGAGGAGCTGTATTAAAGGGTCGCAGCATTAGGAAGGTTGAGAACCACTGGTCTAGAAAAGCAAATACTCTTCACTGCTGAGCTGTCTCCGAGCTCCCAAATTGTTTATTTTTTAATTAAAACAAATTTTATTATATTTATTTATTTTTGTGTATATTGGGGGCAGTATGTGGAGATCACAGGACAACTTATGGAATTAGTTATTCCCCCAACCATGTGGGTCTTAAGGATTTAACTCAGGTCCTCAGACTTGGTGGCAAGGGCCTGCTGAGCCTTCTCACTGGGCAGATCCAACAGTGAAGGTCTGCAGAACTTTTGTAGCATATGAAGAAAGGAAAGGAACTGAGTCCGTTTTAATTTGTTCCATTCTGCTCTGACAGAAAGGATAGCTGAGAGCTGGAGAGCTGACTCAGTGGTTAAGGACACTTGTTCTTGTGAAGGACCTGGGTTCGGTTCCCAGCACCCACACAGAGGCTTACCACTTCCTCAGGCACCTGGAATGCATCTGGTGTACAGACATACATGCAGGCAAAGCACTCGTATGAATAAAATAAATATTTTTTTTTTTAAAGAAAGGATAGGTGATCCTCAGTGTCATGACCTCGCGACCAGGGGTGTCCTAGGAAATATCCCAGATTACAGTGACTTCCCATTGGGAATGCTCCAGTCTATTCTCAAACCTCCTTTGTCAATGTGAGCATAAGACACGTGGCAGTAGGGGGACCTGAGGGTTCAGAGTGTTGGGTGTTTGTGAAGGTGCTTTCCAGCTGGGCACAGGCCCTGTGGTGAGGATGTTGCTGGGCTGTGACTTTTACACCAGTGTGGCAGCTGTGAGCCAGGAAAGCCGGGGCTAGGACAGAGGGAGTGCCTGCCAGGAGCTGCATGCGACGGGGGTTTGGAGTCTGGGGGTGGGGAGTGTAGTTCTATGTCTGGAGGGAGGGAGCCCTGGGGCTGAGACAGCTACATTTGGTGTGTCCAGTTCAGCAGTATGATCTGAACCACGTCGGTTGTAGCTGGCTATCACGTCTCCCCCAAAGCCTTAGTCATGCCTGGTTTTCTGGCTGAGATGAAGAAGACTGTTCCATTCGGGAGACTAAGCCATCGGAGCATGGCAGGCTTGGGTGATTTGGGATGTGTGTATCTTCCCTGACTTTCCCCAGACTCTGCCTCAAAGACTCTAGAGGCCCAGCCCCTCGTGTGGGGCCTGGGCCTCCTAGGAGCACAGACTCAGAAAAGTATCTCCTTTATTTGGAAGTGTCAGACACATGACACTGTTTCTCTCTCAGGGTAACTCACTGCCTACTGCAGCAGCTGGGAGCTCGGGACTCTGTTCTGTTGTTAGGACTGCCTGGGGATTGAAGAAATGCCCCAGAGACACCTGCTGCTCTGGGGAGGCCTGGCGCAGGCCCATCAGCTGCCCTGGGCTAGCCTTCTGCATTGTTGGAAGGGTATGGGACAGAAGGAAGGGCAGAAGGAAGAACATTTTAGGAGAAGACAAACTTATCTAAGCACAGGGACAGAGGGGGTGACTCTCCTGCCATAAATAATGAACAACGGCGGAGCACGCCTGTAATCCCAGCACTCGGGAGGCGGATCTCTGTGAGTTCGAGGCCAGCCTGGGCTACAGAGTTAGTTCCAGGAAAGGCTCCAAAGCTACACAGAGCTAAAACAAACAAACAAAAAACCAATAAACAACACTTCTGTTCCCACTCCCTGAAGGGAGCCCGGGGTAGCCACTTGCCTCCCAGGAATACAGTCCTACTTAGGGCTAAAGGCAGCTAGCTCCAGAGAGCACCCATGAGTCACTAAAGGACACTGCACTGGCCCCAGTGCCTATTGGCTGTCTCCCAGAACACCAGAGAGCGGAAGTGCATGGTCAGGAGCCTGCAGGTACACCCACAATCTTAATCAGTGACACTCCTTCACAGAGCAGGCCGTAGTAGGAACACACTACTATGTCATTCACAGGGAAGTGATAATACAGAGGCTTTAAAATGGAGCTAGAAATGGGATCAAACAGACTTTTTGAATAAAACCAATGGTTCTCTAAGATACCAGTTTTACATCATCACACTGTGGCTGACAACTTATTTTCTTAAAGGTCAGACTCAAGCCACCGTGCTTCAGAAGAGGATTCACCCACAGCGCCCCAGAGTGAGGAGCTGAGGCCACACAGGTACCCCCTGAGCCAGAGGGGAGGGTGTGTGCCAGCTGTGAATAAGCTTATTCGCACTTCCTCTGGCAACAGAATGCATTCAGAAGCATACAGCAAGTCCATGCTTCGTGCCTCTGGTTCAGCACCAGTGTGGTGGGTGACTTGGTGCTGGGTACAAGGGCTGAAGGAGAGGGGAATGAAGGCTTGGCCCCTTGAGGTCCTAGTCAGAGTCAGAGCTTGCCACCAACTGGCCTCCCTCCCACCTCTAATCACCCCGATTGCATAAGGCCTTAGCTGCCGTGATAGCAGTGTGGCCTCCTACCAACTGGTGCTGGGTAAGGAGAAGAGCACCCTTCCCTTCCACCCACACCCTTCCCAGGCTGCCGGCCTTTCCGGCCTGTATTCCATTCACACCTCTAGTTAAGCTGCCTGGCCTCCAAGGCTCCTCTCCATAACAATCTACCCCCTTTCTCTCTGGGCTACAGGAACCTGGAGCCTTGCCACCCAATTCTGGTTCTGAAGGCTGCATGGCCATCAGTTTTCCTCCTGATTCCTTTGAAGGTAGCCAGTCCTCCTGGGACCCACTGGTGCCCACCCTCAAGCCCCTGTTCCTCCTGACTCCTGCTTTGGCTCTAGGGGCTATCCAGCCTGCCTCCCTTCCCTAATCCCCTCTGAGGGCTAGGGGGATTCCTGAGAGTCCACACCCTCCCACCCTTTGCTCCTGGGCTCACCGGGCCTCCAGGGACCTCTACTCCGGTTCTGAAGACAGGAGACTTCTGGGACCCTCCCACCAGCCTGGACACTGAAACTGCAACCACAGCAGGACCACAGGTGTCCCTTCCTCATCCTCACAGTAGGGCCACTAGGGCCCCTGCCAGGGACATGTGGGGGACACAAGTGGCAGGCTGGGTAACTGTGGCCAGTAGGACTTTGAGCCCCGGACGTAATTAATCAATCACTATTAGTGCTAATTGCAGAGGCCAGGGCGGGGCCAAGGTGTCCCAGTGTGCCTCCACCTGGAGGGCTAAGGAAACCAAACAGGAATCTTCATAGACTTTCCTGAAGTCTTGGTCCTGCTTCAGGCAACCACAGGAGATGCATACAGAAGCCAACCCATGCTTTTATGACCTGTTTCAAGAGGCACAAAGCCCTTATCAGCCAGGCATTCTAAGAAAGCCAGTTCCTGGTCTGCGGGGCTGGGTGACTTCCCTTAACAGAGACCAACTTCAGTTGGAACTGGTGCTGTTGGTTGTGGTGCCAGGTTGAGGGGGACAGGGTAGGGCATCTCATGCTTAAGCACTGTTGTCCACTGTATGGTCCAGGCCCCTTCTGTGCCTGGGCCATAACAGACACACCTGTAGTCCCTTAAGATTCTTGCAACTGGTTTATTACATCCATCCGGAGTGCTCTGGCTCCTGACCATTAGCATCACAAGACAGGCTACAAACAAGGAGAATATGAAACCCAAGAATCTGACCCCCCAACAGCATCTTGGGGTGAGGGATGGGTGGCTGCCGAGAAAAAGCATATTGCCTTCTTTCTAAACCACAGTGCCACATGTTTTAGGGACATATGAGTCCTGGGGTCCTGTCACCGCAGGTCCGGTGGCTACTCCTTGTCTGAGAACTTGAGAGTGGCACCCTTCTTCCCAAAAGCTGAGATGACAAGCCTAATAAATGGCTTCTGTCAGGGGCTCTCTGAAATAGGGACACAAGCCTGAAGCTGAGTCTCCGTTTCTTCCTCTCAGTTCCCCTCATCCAGCAGTGGCAGCTTAGAGTTTGGGCCAACATCACTGCCTCCAACTATACTTCACTCAGCCCAAACTGTTTTCTTTTCCTTCTGTCGTGTTCCAGACACAAAGAGGTGGCTCCACGTAGTAGAGAGAACTTGGAACCTTCTAACTGAAAGGTAGACACCTGCTTGGGGATCAGGTTCAGGCCCAGGAACCTTTCACACAAATGAACATCCAGAAGGCAGTTTGCAATGGCTGCCGGCTCTCAGCTCTTTAGGGCCCTTGGCTTGTACTGAAGATACTGTTGAGTGGTTAAGAGGAAAGCCCCACGGTTCCCAGGCCTGCTTAGTCTGAGCATCCGAGCATTGAAATAAATGAAAGGAAAGATACAAGGACAGCATGGGCTTAAAGTCAGTGGACATGCAGGTGGTTCCTCCAGTGTCCCTAATCTGTGTGGTCCTTGCTCCACATGCCCGGGAGGGAGGCAATTTTATCTGTGTCTAAGCCTTGATAATCGTTACTGTATGTTCTGTCACTTAAAATTTAAAAGTTCCTATGCATTTATCTCTTCCCTAGTCTACAGTTTGGATAAGGATTATAAAAACACAGTTAAATAATCAACACCATTACATGGCTTCCAACCAGGCATTGCATTTAATTAATGGGAGATAAAGTCTGACAAACAGCTATTGTATTGGGCCATCACCACAGTTGAAAGCTGAATTTAAACTTAACTGCTCTTCAAAAAGGAGGATTCCTTTGATCCACAGAAAGCCTCTGACAGGTGACAGTTTTCCCAAATTAAAACAAATTTGACATAGATTTTTTAAGGATTAAAAAAAATCTAAATTACAGTGTGTGTGTGTGTGTGTGTGTGTGTGTGTGTGTGTGTGTGGTCTGAGGACAAAACCTGCAGAAGTTTATTATTTCCTTCCACTAATGGGCTTCTAGGTATTGAACTCAGGTCATTAAATTATGTGGCCAGTGCCTTTACCTGCTGATACATCTCACCAGACTGCACTAGTATTTTGAAAGTGTTTTGTCCACTGGTTAAGAAAGGCTCAACAAATCCTCTAATTACACCTTGTCTGCTTTCAAAGAGAAAACTGTGTTTAGCTGTTTGGCGCTACCATTTCAAAAGGACCATAACAAAATACATGATTTTTGATTTAAAATGATGTAGGGAGAAAGCCAAAGGAGTCAAGGAAGGCCAGGGGCTCAGGCCTGATGACCCTGTTTAAAATATGACTCGTAGCAGGTCACACTCCTGGAGGTAAAGAGGGTCTGGGCAGGAGCTGTCAGCCACCAGGCTTGACCGGACCAAGCAGAACCAGGGCCGGCCCTGTGGACACTTGGATGCACAGTTCCTGACCAGTCCTCTGTTTAAACACCCTCTTCAATGCATTCAGGAGGGACTGTTCTCCTGCTGTGGGCAGACCTGCCCCTTGGGCTTCGTTGGCTGTGGATGCCTCAGTCTTCTAGTCACGGGCTGGGCCCGGCACCCCGACTGCTCTGCCCTGCCATGGAATACTGGGGTGCTGTATAGACAGCACAGGCTTGGGTTGTTCTTACAGATGAAAGGGGCTGTAGGAAGCCAGAGCAGCACGGCTCTCCCAGGGCTGCTGAAAAGCATTGCCTCAGCCGTCCTCCACCCTCAGCCTGCTGACCAGCAAACCCTCCTCTACCCACATTCCTACCCCACTGAGGCAATGCATGAAAAAGAGAAAACAGCCCCTCTGTGAACAGATCTCTGCCCACCCCCTCCTCCTTCCTGTGGTCACACTATTTCCAAGCTCTCCTTTTCTCTCTTAACATTAAAACAAATTCAGTAACAGACTCCGCTTGTGTCTCCTAAATGTTTCAAACCAACTCATTTGCTCATAATTGCAGGAGAAAAAAAAAACACCCAGAGGTGACCTGGATGTTTTGAATTTTCCAAAGAGAGAGGTCTTGATGGAAGGGGATTGGTTGGGGGCTCCTCCTCAGGTGTCCAAAGTGAACTGAGATGCCCATGGGTGCTTGTTTACCCTCAGGCTCCTGCTCAGATGGAAGAGACAGCAAAAGCACCCAAAACTGGCTGCTCATGGCTGCTTGGCATCTGGCAATGTTCTAGGTCTGCGGCTTCACTACCCCCTCAAATACCAGGGCAAAGCCCTAGTCCCCCACTTCTGCAGTGGGCATGTTGTTCTTACCAGATGGGCCACCTCAAAGCCTTTGGTTTTCAAAAGCAGGAAAATTATTGGTCTTTAGGGGCCAGGTGTACTCTTGGCCAAAGGCCATCTGTGGCCTTTGTATATACAGGAGGAAAACCCAAGGTCTACCATGGTCTCTTCTGCTGCCTGGTTCCCCTTCTCAGAATCGTAAGATTCCCAGCTGACATGAAGGATGAGACCAGTCCCTTCCCACGAGCATGAGGACTCTTGGAGCTACAGAGCGCCAGGAAGGGAATCTCGTAGCTCAGCTGGGAAACTGGGTGCCGGGTCAATGACTTTCCAGCACTGTCACTAGGCAGGGTGGGATCTGAGATAGACAAGGGACATAGGGCCTGGCTAGCTCCACTGGAGAAGGCGCTACTTGCTTCACATCTACCCACAGTCAAGGCACCAGCAGGCTGGACACTGGAGGGAAGTTTCAGGAACTCAGCCCCTTGGAGTCTTGTGCTCACTTCTCATGCCCACATCTCCAGCTCCAAAAGGCTGCAGAGGAGCAAATAAAAAGATAACCTTTGTCTTCTGGCCTGAGGCAGGTCTGAACATGCCAGGCAAGGCTGGGCTGAGGGCATGTGGCTGGGCTGAGGGGACTCTCAGTAGAACCAGGAGGTGAGCTGCTATGGCTTCCAGAGCCTGTCTGGGTCGTCCCAGCGCCTGCAGCAGCCAGCAGGGACAGGTGCAGCCCTGGGATGGTGAGAGGCATGCCCTTGCCTCCATCTTCCATGTGCAGGTGACATGTGGGTCTCTCCCGAGGACACAGGACACCAGAAATCCAGGCTTCTGAGCTGACTCAAGCCCAGGTCCTGACCATTCCGAGCAGAGTCTAGGTATCCCAGGTTTCCATTCCTCATGTTGACCCCTGTGTTCGGTCTACAGCCACCTCTCCTCCATATGGTGGACAGATCATCTCTTCTGGTGACTGTAGCTCCCAGGACTTTTGCTAAGATCCTTCTCCTGTTCTTCTCTCTCTTTTGGATACTGGAGCTGAAGTCCTGCATCTTGAACCTTGAATTAAGAAGGCCTATGCTTTTCTAACTTGCTGTATTTTCTTCACTGGATACCCTGGATAGTGCAGCATCATTTCTTCAGTGCAGATGTTTGGTCATGGGCTCCTTCCCTTCAGGGTCTGTGATGTCCTGGGAGTGCTATGTACATGTGTACATATGTGTATATGCTCACAGTACATGAAATTACACACACATGACAGCATGTTTAGGTATGTACATGCACCCATGTGCGCACACAAGAATTATGTATGCGCCTGTGGGTGTATAGTGTTCCTAACTGCCTAGAAGTTTTTGTAGACACTCTTGGGAGGGAGAAAAGAATCTGAGAAACACTACTGACATTTTTCAGTGTTTCCTTCTCAAAGAGAAGCCTGCCTGTCCTCAGGAATTGTTTTATTAGTAGTATCTCCAGGAAGTTGTATTCAGCCATGGAGAGGGTCAAAGTGCTACTCTGCAGGGACAACTGTCTTCATGGGATGGCCAGGAAGTAGAAGGGATCATCTGGAGACTGTGGCCATCTGGGAAAAAGGGAAGGAGAGAGGGAGGGAAAGGGAGAAAAAGAGGGGCAGGGGTGTGTGTGTGTGTGTGTGTGTGTGTGTGTGTGTGTGTGTGTGTGTATGTGTGTGTGTGTGTTTGTATCTGTGTGTGTCTGTGTGTCTGTCTATATCTGTGTGTGCATGTGTCTGTGTGTGTGTCTGTGTATGTGTCTGTATGTGTCTGTATCTGTGTGTCTATGTGTGTGTGTGTGTGTGTGTGTGTGTGTGTGTGTGTGTGTGTGTACACATCTCTGTTTTGGGGAGAATAACAACTAGTTTGTTATTCTGTTTTGTTTCTAGTTATTAATTTCTGTTATTTCTAGTTTGTTATCTATTTTTCTTTTCAGGAAGTTGTTTCATTTAACTGGTGAATATTTGCTGTGAGTCTGTGGGTTCCAGTGGGGAGGGGGCTCTATTCTCCTCAGAGTAGAGGGGTCTCAGTGTGAGGTTTAGGGGTGGAACTAACCCAAGTTTGGGTGGCAATTTTGGCTCTGGACCCTCCAGAAGATGGCATTTGCCTAAATCTCCAGTTCCTTCTGAACACAGGGCTATTTATCATCCTATGCATGGGATTAAGGCAGGGAGAATTCACCCTGCAAGGCCACATACAAGAGAGACAGTCAGCAGGTAAGGAGGCACAGGTAAGTCTGACTAGTCACACAATACAGTCAAGTATGTGAGCACAGGGTACAGAGCACAGGGCACAGGACACAGGACACAGGGCTGGGAAAGGTTGGGGAGTGCAGTGGCTCTGAATCAAAAGGATGCAGGGAGGTCAAGGTTGTCAATCACTCTAACCTGGAACATTCTTACACATGGTCTGAAATGAAAAGAGAATTCCCTGCAAGGCAATCACTTCTCTTTAAGCCTGCATAGTAGTTTAAGTAAACTTCCCTGAAATGATTAAGAGAGGAAAAAAAAAAGGTTTTTGAAGGCCAGTGTTTCTTTGAGAGGACTATACTTTAGTGTGTTTTCTAAAAGCTTGCCCCACAAAGACTCATACCTCACGGTTCCACTTTAGCTACCTTCTAGCATCTATTTTAACAAAACCCGTGTCCTTGCTGCTCCACCAGCATCACACAGAAGTCCATCCCTGTACGCAGATGACTTCCCGATGCTTCCCAGGACTTGGGGTTCTGCAGACCTGAGCTTGAGAGGGGGATAGGCCAAGCTCTGTGCACCTTACATTCAGTCTTCCGTCACTCTGCCTCTTTTTCCCAGAAGCAGGAAGTTTTTCTTCCATGTTCCTTTTAAATGTCATGCTTGTTATTTTTGTGCTCAAAGTTCCTCAGGCAGAAAGTTGTCTTTTTTCCTTCTCAAAACCTCTGGTTCTAGTAGAAGGTCATGGAAGGCTTCTTCGCAGCAAAGCCCTTGGTCCTGGCTTCGTCTGGAACCAGCAAGCATCTGGTGGACCCACCGCTAGGTCCAAATCGAGCCCAAGAGCTGAGGAGACAGCTCTGGAGGAGGCAGCCTGCAAGGCTAGGGGCCTACAGCCTCCTTGTTGTCTTTTTAAATGCATAACATTTCTCTAGAGTCAAGGGCCTCGAACCACTTTAGACAGCTTGTACAGGCAACACAAGAATGAGGCCTTTGTTACGTGGTCTTCACGAATGGCTTTTAAAGTAAATGGACCCTTTTTTCCCCCAACAAAATCTCACATGTAGCCCAAAGACACAGGCAGAATAAACTGCTCTGCGGGGAGGGCTGAGCTGGTACCCAGAGGAACGCCTGCTCTGAGAACACGAGGCTTTGCTGGAGTACGGAAGTCTGCAGGGTCAAACTTAAAGCTACGAAAGGGACAAAGTCGTGCTGGCCACTGTGCCCAGTGGAGTGGAAAGAAACTGAACATCTTCTCTCCTGAAGGGCTTGCGGGTCTGGACTCCTGCCCTGGGAATGCAGCGGCAAGCCATGGAGCTAGAGGAGCCAATGAACTTATGGGGGGTTTTGTTCTGAGAAACTGAGCTCAGAACTGTAGGTTCCTCAGCCTCTGAGGGGACCGAGGCAGAAGTTCGGCTTGCACAGCTGTTTACTCCGAGAGAGGCGGAAGGCCATGCTAAGGCAAGACCCTGTCCTTGGCAGTAGGTCATGCCATGATTTTGACTTGTGGGCTTTAGGCATTTTTCCTGGTCTAGGAAGCATCTCTGTGCTGTTAGACTGGCCAATGTGGACCCTTTTGGAAATGTTGGTTGATTAGGGTTTAGGCAAGTTTCCTTCCCGTTTGTTCCTGTCTGCCGCTCTTGCTCTTCCTATGTCTCTTGGCATTTGTAGGGAATGTGGACCCTGTGACTTGAGGTCCTGTCTGTTCCCGCGGGCCTTAAAAACCACAGCTTTCGATCCTCCAATGACATCGGCCTCAGACAAGTTCTTCTGACCTTTGCTCTGTGGTCTTTGCTCTTGTGGAGTATTCTGGGGCAGCTAAGTTCTTCAGGTAGCCCATGTTGGGCAGGCGTCAAATGGCCACCCCCTGTGGCAGGACAGAGCTTAGCAGGTGACCCATGATCTTACCAGAGGCATGGCTGACGCGCACCTCAACCACCGTCCACCTCGGTGCCCTGTCTCCAAGGACAGTTCACGGGGAGAGTGACCGTCCTAGACCTACCTGCTCGTTGATCTGACACATGGTGAGGTTCTGGTCATCACAGGAACACGCCACACGGATGTACTTGAGCCAGCTGCCAGCCCCAGCCTGACTGGCATCCACACAGAACTTCTCGCTGCCCAAGTCTTCAGAGATCTGCTGGGGAAGAAGCACACTCAGGTCAGAGGTGCCCCATGTGCTGTGCCAGGCTGCACTGGCCTCAGAGGTTCAGGCAGGATGGCAGGTTGGCTGAGACCATCAGCCAGTCCTACGCATTGGAGAGGCCCTGTCCACCCAGCCCACCTGGTCCGGGGAGCCTCCAGAGATTGGTGGAGAAGAGGGTGGCTTTCCTGTTCTTGCATAGCATCTCACGGTCAGGCCAAGCACTGACGAGTCTCCAGCATGGTGAAGCCACCCAGCAGGCTGTCCAGGTGTGAGAAAGCAGAGCCTTCTGTGTCTAACACAAGCCCTCCGCTAAGGACAGTGGGGGTGTTGGGCTAGAAAAAGCGTTTCTGAAGGTAAAGGTGTTACCAGGGTGTGCAGCTGCACGTGAGTTTGGGTGTGTGTATGTGAGTGCGTGTCCAAATGTGCATGTACCTATGTGCCAACGTGCACACGTGTGCCTGTGCAGACATGCTCCTGTCAGATAACACATCCCTTGAATGACAGAAAAACATTTCGTTTCCTTAAAATTGGAAAGTTTCAGTTTGATGCTGGCCAGCATGCAAACGTCATGCTTCCTCACCACGTCCTGCACAACAGGCGGGCCTGGCGGCGCTGGCTTTGCTCTGTTGCTGTTGCCGCCCTCTGAACTCTCTTCTTCAGAGGCCTGTTTGCTGATCTGTCCCCCTCACCCGCCCCGACCCCCTCCCTAAGGGTTGCTTGCAAGAAGACCTGGACCACGGGCTGGCAGATGCAGATGCAACAGCACCTTCCAGCTCATGCCTGCTCTGTTCAGTGCCTATGGTAGACCCCAATTCAAAGTCTTTGAAGCCAACAGCAACTGGGGTGGCTAACTAAAAGGCAGGATGGTTGGAGAGAGGTTGGTGGACAGGGGTGTCTAGGTGGGTAGGGTATCCAGGTGGAAGGAGTGGCCAGATGGGTAGGAGTCCAAGAAGGCAGGAGTAAGGGGAGGCTGAAGGGCCCAGTGAAGGTGCAGCTCTACACAAGTAGACACATCACCACTCAGCATGCACTTTTCAAGATCCTTGTACACACACCCATGGCAGACATTGGAATTCTTTGAAAAGTTCAGCGTCAGCACAAAACAATGAAGCCACACGTCCTGCCTCTGTACACCTGTTCCCTTGTCCCCAAGGACTTTGACACAAAGTCAGACCCTGAGCACACAGATGGGAAGTGGGTCTTTCTCCTCCTCAGATTGCATTGTCTCCCAGTTGAAATCTGTCAGTGATCCCTAGGTTTCGGACAAAGGATGGCAGCCTGAAGGGACCTGGTAGGAGAGACTCAGAGTATGGAGCAGGAGGCCCTGCAGATCCCAGGGGCATGACTGCAGCCTTGTACGGTAACACATTGCAATGCCTGATCCCAGGGCCCTGTGTGCTCACTTGGGTGACCAGTGGATTCTCTGGAAGCATGAGGCAGCGGTGGCTCAACACTGACTCCATCAGGCAGAGACTTAGGTTAAGTAGCCAAGTCTTCAACCACTTGCCCTCATGTTCCCTCAGCCCAGAAGCTAAGAGGCCGCCTCACCACTCCAGGCTGGCTGTGAATGAGGCCGTGAAGCAACTGTATGCTGTGCCTGGGAAGGTGGAGGTGAGAGGTGCCCAAAGTGCAGACATTGGGCTGAACAGAGTGCCCTGCACAGAGCTTGGGCCCCTCAGCCTGGGATCCTGACTTTCTTCTCAAAACTGAAACACTAGAACTCACATGCTGTTGGTAAAGCTGGGAGCCCGACTGTACTCCTCTCTTAGCTTAGGGAGCAGGTCTTGAGAGGCAGGACCCTCAACTCTGGAGGCGTTAGGATAGAGATATGACCTCCCCTCTCATCTGGGGCTCAGGGGGGTGCCCAGGGAGATCTCCACAGGTGTCTGAACCCAGTAGTGACTGTCTCACCCTAGCCAGGACGCTGGGAGTTCACTCAAGGTCCTGCTACTCAGGGGTTAGATGAAGCCTTCCCTACTCCTTACACACCCTTGGAGGTCACTGCCTGCCATGCTCTAATCCAAGGCCAGCCCAACCACACCCCTGTGTGACCCCTACAACCTGGAGAGGATGAAGGCAGAGTGAACAGTGGCCATATGTTGAGGCCATGTTCAGGAGGGCAGGTCTCCCATTCTTAAGAAGTGGGCTCAGGCCACCAATAGGGAGAACCCTCCTTAGGCATTCAGACATCTTAGTCTCTCTTCCCAACTGAGGACTCTGCAGGAAGCTGCTGAGGACTTCAGCCCACAGGTTTAGACCTCTACCCGATAAGGCAGCTCACACCTCCCCCGCCCCAGACATAGGGATTAAGAAGGGCTAACTGCCAAGAGACCAGAGGACCCCTCCCTCCCTCCCTCCCAGAGGGACCAGGATTTCCAGTGAATCCCCGCCACACAGACCTCTAGGCAGATGGTGCAGAATCCCAGGTCCTGTCCCTCACTATATGTGTCTCTTTCTCATTTTTCTGTCTCTCTGTTTTTTTCCCCCCTTTATGGTTCAGGGCCCGGGATAGCTAGTTAGCAGTGCTGAGAATGAGCAGTCTTCACACAGGGCTCTGGCCCCAAGACTTTCCTGGGGTTTGGCTGTTGATGTCTCATAGCTGAGGCCTATTTCCCCAAGAACAACTAATTAGCTAGTAATGACTCTGTTAAAGTGCTTGGGAGCTTGCTGAGATCCAGCTAGTCATATGGATACATATGCATTCATGCAAAGAGTGTACATGTGTGCACATGCTTATGGCTATAAATATACAGCTATGTACCCCATGTGTAAACATGTGTTATCTCTCTATATATGCATGTGCTCATGTGTATACACAAGAATCTTTACTTATGTGTGTGCACATGTGCATATGTGTGCTCAGGGGTCACAGTCATGGGTCAGCTGCTATATTTTTGAAAAAGACCAAGTCGTTCCTATGAGAAGGTGACTTGTTGCTATTGCTGTTGGTCCTAGTCCGTGACCTGCCCAGGCTTCTGTCCCTCACTAGCTCCTGACCCTCTGGATGACTGATTTCCTGGTGGTCCCTAAAGACTTGAGGAAGACCCTTCTCCAGTGTGGTCACCATGAGCCTGGTGTTCCTTCTCTCAGAGACCAGATTCTCTATACCCGAGGGGTGCCCAGTGAATACTAAACTGCTCCTCCCAGGGAGGGAGGAGCTACCATCTCAGGCCTGAACAGCAATGGACACACTAGGGGAGGGGTGGCATTCTATAAGATCTGGAACCCACCAAGCAGGCCTGGCTCCTCACGGGTCCCTGGCATCGCTGCCCCTGAAGCAGGCCTTTGATGCACTCATGGAAATGGAGCTGTAGTGACACTCCCTGGCTGAGGGGACCTCAGGTGCCCCACTGGGACGCTGACCAGTATTTGCGGGGCTCAGGGGTTCTCGGGATGCTGAGCGGAAGGCCTGGGTGTTAAGGCCACAGCCACAGGCAGCTGAGCACATGTCCCTGACTGCACTGGGGGTAGCAAGTGCCAAGGCCCTGGTGCCAGAGGCAACAGAATCGGCCAAGCCTTTCCGATCTGGAGTCGGGCCTCTGTTTGTACCTAAGCTCTGGCAGGAGCTGTGTAGCTCTGAGAGTCCCAAGGATATCTGAGAGCTCACAGGGGGCAAGGGAATGAGGACTCGGGCGTTAGGCTCTGCTTGTACATGAGACTCGGAGAGTCGTGATCGAGGGTGGTGGTGTTCTCTTGGCTGGTTTCGTGGAGCTGAACCTCCGTCCAGATTTGGAGTCTGGGCCCTACCCACTTGAAAGTCTGGCTCTGGAGTTGTTGGGGTTGAGCCTGTGGACTCGCATAACTGCTGGTGGAAGTGGTCCTTCTGCCCATTTGCCCCCACTTGGCCTCTCGGCCCCCATGTTCCTGCCAGCTTCCCCAGCTCATCAATCACCCCCATCAGAAATGCTGAGTTAAGAAACGAAGGGATGGAAAAAAAAAAAAAAAAAAAAAACCTCTTACCCTTGACAATATTTTTTGCACATCATTTGAGGTTTCCTGCACTTTTAATTTGTGGCTCTCTGCTGGGCTAACTCTTTCACATTTAATGGGCATGGCCAGGGGCTGGCTCCATATGGGATGTGCACACAGGCGGGAGTGTAGAGCGTCTGTCGTCAGCTCACCTAATGGATTCCCAGCCTGCAGGAAGGAGTGAGGCCTAGGAGTCACCTTACTGGCCTGTGCCCTATGGCTGCAGCATGCTCCCTAGAAGCCCACGGTGTGGTGGGTATCTGCAGGACTGTTGCACGTGTCCCACTACCCTCTTCTACATCTTCATGCACACCTGGGCACACATACTACACGAACACATATGCACACACAGATACATAGAGGCACATGTGTGAGCACACGTACAATGGTTATGATTTATGACATTCACAAGGAGCCAAAACAGAAAGTCCATTCTTGTGACAGAGAGAGGAGAGTAGGCCTTCTGGAGACACCTCGGTGTGGCGGACATGGAACCTGAATGAGCTCATAAATCTGAACCTGACGCTCATTATGGGCTTGGTGGTGACATGACCAAGTGCTAAGCAGAAACACGGCGGCAGGATGGGGTGTACTGCTGCCAGCAGACAGGGGCCTGGCTGCGGAGACCAGGAGGTCAGGGGTCCATCTGTTCAAGCTGAGAGGGAGGGAATCAGAACAGGAGGGAGAGAGTGGTGGAGTGTGTTTTCTGGGACTCACTCCTGGAAGAAGTTGTCTGGGACTTTCTATCCCCCTCTGGCCTTGGCCTCCACTGGACAGTTGCCAGGGTAGTGGTGCATAGTGGAGGCAAGGGGTAGAGTTTCAGGGTCTTGGACAGGCCCCAGAGCATGGCTCAGGGTTTGGATGCTGCAGAAAGAGGATTGCTGCCTGACCAGGGACTCTGCTGACAGGTGCTGGTGACGTCCCAATTCCACACCTGGAGAACTTGGCTCCTGTGTCAGTCACAGGCAGATCCTCTCGGTTCAAAGCCACATCAAGAAATGCATGTCACAAAAATTCACTGAAGTCCCTATTTTCCAGTATGAGCCCCACACAGGCCTTTGAACATCTGAAGGAAGCCACACACCAGAAGTCACTCAGACATCCAAATGCCTGTGAACCCTCTGGTTCCTGGCATTCTTACACCCAATTCTCAGACTCTGATACTCTAGGCTGTATGCACATATCCCAGACACACAGATGATCTCTCCATGCCTTGTGCATCCAGTCTGATACTGGCTTCCTCTTTATACTGTTTTCGGTTGTATCTCCGTGCCTTCCAGCCCTTATATGCTATGCTAACTTATCTCTCCCCTTCCCGTCTTTGCTCTTTTTGGCCCAGGCTCCACCTAGCAGGGGAATGACACTCCTGCCAGCATCTGTGAATTTTGCCTGAAGGAAGAGGGCAGTATGGTGAAGTGGAAAAGGACTTGGGTGTGATGTGCTTTGCCTGAGTGACTCGAAGCCTCTAGGGGACTCATACATCTGAATCTCAGGTAAACAATAGAAGAGAAGAGGAGCCTTGGAAGTCTGGAGCTGCAAGGGCTCTTCCCTGATGGCTGCTACAGAAGCTGGGTCACCAGCCTTTCCTGTGACCTTACTGCAAACATACCAAGGATGTCCTTCAATGGCCATCATACCATCCCCACAGTGCACACAGTGGCCTGAGTGGGGTGTCTGAGGTGGGTCACATGGCTTGACCATCTTGGCATCTGTGGCTTGTCTCATTGGTCATGGGCTGCAACCCTGAGCCACAAGAAATAAAAGGTCAACTTGGTGATTCATACTAGCATTCTGGTCTTTCACAAAGTGGAGGTATGAGGCATAGACAGGGCCAGGACAGAAGCATCTTAGGTGATTAGCAACAACTGGTGGGAAGAGGGTCTGCTAAAATCTAGGGCCTAGCAGGTCAGACACCTCCCCCACTAGACTGTGGGTGGACGAGAACCCTCAGAATGAATGTTCTTCCCCCATGAGAGTGGCCACCTCTCCCTCTTGGAAGCTAGTATTGAGCGTTCATCACTCTCAACTGGATAATGTGTCTTGTCTGGGGTCCTGCCTCAGTACCTGCTTAGAAAACTAGAGAGCCTCTTTTCTGCTCCCCAGCCCATGGCTACCTGCGCAGATAATGAGCTCTGGGCAGCCTCTTGGAGGTACAAGAATGGACGAGGTCCTAGCCAACAATCTTGTTATGAATACATATTTCTGAACACTGATGGTGGCGGGACTTGCTGTGTGTCTGCTCTGGAGACTAGTGCCCGCCACCACAGATGCTCCAAGCAGGACCCCTCCCCAGTCTGCAGAATACACATGACCCTCTCTGTGGACTGTGTGGTGGGGTGATTAGTGCTGGGCTGTCCTTCAGGAGCTCTGGAGTAGGGATTATCGGGTAAGTTTCTCTATATTGTTGCTGCCTCTACTTCTCCCAAGAAGCCAAACTGGTGACTCTTGTCACGAGGACCTTCTCTACCCTGCTCCAACTTCTCAAAGCCAAGGTTGACAGTCCAGGTAGCAGCAGAGTCACCCCATCTGATAGTCACATAAGATACTCTCAGAGTATGCTTTGATGAACTCAATCCCCTGGCAGAAGTCCAGGCCATGAACAGCCATCAAACACCTGATGTCACAACCTGATCTATCAGCACCACAGGGATGGTATGTCAACTGGTATGTAGAAGACAAGGATTTGGGGGAGGTGTGAGCCTGAACCTATAAGGAAAGTGACCATGAGCCCAGCTGCTCATAGAGACTTCTGGAGTCACAGTGTCTGCTTGCCCAGATTTAGTCCTGTAGGGACTCCTTGGATCTCACCAACAGGTGATCACAGTTTCTGAACTCCAGTGGTACAAATACTCTAAGGCATCATGGGTACAAATGTTCTGCTTCCCCCATGGATGATCCCAATGAGTACCAACACAGAGGGTCTCTTCTGCATGCTAAGCTCAGCCCACTCCACTCATGCTCTGTTCCTTCCATTGTAGGAACACCCATCTCTGGTTCTGCTGCAGTTGGCTGACCCCAGATCATAAGCACAGCTATGTCTGGGGCCATGTGCTTTACAAAGGCCCTCTGAGAAAATCCTCCAAGTCCCCCGGTGACTTGCAGAGTACTCCTAAGTGTTCAGGGTCTTCCCAAATTTGGAGCCTCCCCCACATCGCCTACAGCAGTCCTTGGGATGGTTGGGCCCAGAGCCTCAACTCAGGCTGTTGACGGAAGGAGGGACACAGCCCACCGTTGCTAGTCTGGTCTATCCAGAACAGTGCTGGTGTGGTTCAAACTCAAGTAACTTCAGCAGTATTTCAAGTCCAAGTTTCCTCTGAGTCAAGTACAGGCCAGGCAGAGCCCCAAGCCTGGAGTTTGCATGCCAGCACAGACCTGGCCCCGACCTTCCAAAGCAAGGTGCTTTTGCTTTTTTTTTTTTAAAAATCATAAAATATAGTAAGATCCCACAACCCCAAACCAAATGCTTGTGGCCACACCCCTGCTCAGGGGTGCAGTGCTGGGTTTGTCACAGGAAGTGGCTCTTCTGAGGGCAGGCAGGGCCTGGGAGGTGTCACACACATAACCTTTCTTTGGCTTTTAGATAGTGACAAACTGCAGTGTTTGTGAACTAGCAACCCCCACAGCGGATGCGGGAGGAGTTCCCCATGGTGGGCTAGCCACTGACATGTGGTTGGGGCCACATGAGATCTCAGGCCTATGGGAGCAGGGCCTTGGCATAAGCCCAGATCTTTCTTTGTTTGACAAAGGACTTTCTTTGTAAGCCCCCACACATGGGAGCTGAATACAAGACTAAGCAGCCCACCAACAGTCCTGGGCCTCTCTACCCAGAATGCTGGAATAGATCCCTGCTTGGTGTCCAGTGGGACTTCCGAACCCGAGGCATACAACTTCAGGAAGGGCTGTTAAACGCTCCCTCTCTGTCATGCCCATCACTGTCACAGCAGTCATCACAAGCAGCATGTGGGGAGGGTCTCTTGGGTGGAACTTCAGGAGAACTTGGTGTAGCTTGGCTATAAATGGCAGTCTCCCGCTCCGTTGTTCCTTAGAGAAGGCAGTGATGTGCAAAGCCCAGGGCTTTCTGCTGGCCCTGGCCTTTCTTATCTCACCCTCAGCAGGAGAGTCACCTCCCTACAGGCTGTGTGATGCTGTAACCAATGGTAACCTGGCTATCTAGTCACCAAAAGCTCGTGTTTCCCCAATGGACGGCCACAGCTTGAACTGCATTTGAGGCACAAAGTAATCTGGAAATATGCTATAGGTTGTACAAGTAGAAAGGTACATATGGGTAGAGCAGTGAGCACTGGCTACTTGTCAACCACTTTCACACTGTGTCAGGATGGGTTACTCATTCTAGCTAACCTCTCTTCTACTTTTCCTTAAAGTCTCACAACCCCAGGGTTGCCTAAGGCAACTGAAGCTTTTCTGGGGTCTGTCCTGGAACAAGTGTTTAGTTGAGGCCTATTGGATGTTTTCATGAGTAGATAGATGGATGGGTGTATGAATGTATGGATTTTGGATGGATGAGTAGGATGGATTGATGTTGGATGTATGTATGAGTGGATGTATAAGTATACATTGAATGGTGAATGATGAGTGAGTAGATTATCAGATGGGGTGGATGGTTTTTGGGCTGTTGTTGAATGCATATACATGGGGATGGATGGATGGACAGATGGATATTGAATGTGTGGATGGATAGATGTTGAATGGGTGGATGGATGCATGGATGTTGAATGGGTGGATGCATAGATGTAAATAGATGGATTAATAAATATTAAATGAATGGATAGATAGATGTTAAATGGGTAAATAGATGGATGTTGAATATGTGGACAGATGGATTAACGATTGTTGAAACTGTTGAATGGGTGTATGGGTAGATGCTGAATGAGTGGACTTATGGATGTTGAGTGGGTAGATGGATAGATGGCTGTATGGATGTATAACATATCTAGAACTCTCTGAATTCCCCCAGCACCCCCAGTGATCAAGAAGAGAACATCTTCCAGTAATATGGAGCCAGAACATAGGATACCTCTCCTGGGATGCTACTTGGAAGTTTCCCATCAGGGATCCTCAGCAGCACAGATGGACTGGACCATGATGGTCATTTTTCATCTTACTTCTCCTCCCTCAAATGGTGAGTGTCTTGAGGATCTCATCTGTCTGAATCCTAGAGCCATGTAGATAGTAGGTGCTCAAAGAAGGTTTGGAGAACAAAGGAATGAGTGAAGACATTTCAAGACAACCGAGGAAGACCCATGTTCTTCCATGCCTTCCTCTGCCCACTGGATTTCCTTTCTTCATCTCCCCTGTTAAGTTTGGGTCATTTTCTTTCTCATCTCTCTCTGGGTTGTGCCGAAGGGCTTGTCAACCCTCTTGGCCAGTCTTCTCTGAACCAGAGTCATAATATTTCCCAAGTCAATGTTACTGAATTCATCACCCTGAGTCTGTTTCCTGGAGCTCAACATAATGGTGACTTATATCCCCCAGCACAGAGGCTGTGGCTGGCTTGTGACATGACTCATGGTAGGTGCTTAGAGAGGCCTGCTAGGTTACATCTGGTGCCTCTCATGCAGCAGACACAGTCACTGGGCACCCATCCCTTTCACTGGAACACATGGGTATAGAGGAGCGCAGTGACTCACTACCTTCTGTATCAGCCCAATGTTTTGAGGTCAACTCTTGGAAATAGCTCAAATCTCAATAGGCCAAGTCTAAGCAAAGACCTTGCCAATCTCTACAAAGAACAGTTCTTGGTGCTCTTTGACATACAAAAATGGTCATTGGCAAAGGATTCTTGGTGCAGACAATGTTGTCTTTGGAGGTACTGCAAAGGGCCAATGCCAGTTCCTTCCCTGAGTGGGCCCAGGTATGTGCACATGAAAGGATGCTGGTGAGGCTCAGCCCTTGTTTTGACTGTATTGCGTGAGGAACTTTTCCTCCAAATGTTGTTTTGTGATGACTCTGCTTCCCATGATCTATTTTTTTAGTATGCCTGGACTTCAGCCATTGTCCAGTTGGTTGAAAAGAGATGAACCTTAGGGTACACTGACTACAGTCCAACTGGGACATCCTTTCTTCTTATGCCTAGCCCTCTTGGCACTAGACATAAAGAGACTAAGACACAAGGTACACTGATTTCAGATTAGCTTCCACATACTTTACTGGTGATGGGCTTTGGGCTGCATGTTAAGCTCGCCCTCGGATGTGAGCTTGACCTGAGACTTCTGCCTCAGGATAGGCATGTTTGAAGTGATTCATAGACAAAGGTACAGCCAAGTCAGCCTTGCATAGTAGAAGCCATTCAACACAATAATTGTCCCTATTTCTGTGTTCCAGTATCACTGCCGAGCAAATGTCAGATGAATGAAGGGTGCCCCCTACCATCTGCCTGGGTCTCTTTTGGGTCCCCAATCTATTCAAGTCTAGGATGTGGAAGAGAAGAAGTATTTATTTATTTATTTGTTTATTTATTTATTTATTTATTTATTTATGCATGTGAGAGCGCTGAGTAGTATATATGTGTGTTCTATGTGGGTAGGTGTATTGTGTACATGCAGGTACGTGTGTGTGTGTGTGTGTGTGTGTGTGTGTCCCATGTCCATGTCCCTGTCACTGGGAGGATGGAGATGACTATAGGGGTGTGAGTGTGTGGATGAATGTGTAACATATACTTTCTTATTTTTTGGTAGAAAAGGGGAAAGACTGATGAATGCTTTACTGACCTCCAGTTGCCAGGCCTCAGGAAGATAGCTGTGTGTGTGTGTGTGTGTGTGTGTGTGTGTGTGTGTGTGTGTGTGTGTGTCTGTGTGTGTGAGAGAGAGAGACAGAGACAGACAGACACACAGAGAAAGAGAGAATGAGAGGACAGAGAATCTCTGTCTCACTATGTAACCCAGGTTCCTTTGTACCTTTGGACTCACTATATACCTCAAGCTGGCCTTGAACACACCACCCTCCTATTTCCACCTCGGAGTGCTAGCATTGCAAGTCCATGCCATCACATCTGAAGAAATTATAATGATTTGTTAAACCAGAGGAACCACTTTGATTTCTCTCCAAATGCCTTAGTTCGAAGACGTGTTTTTTTTTCAATTTCATGTCTAATTTAATTTTCAAAATAAATAATGAAAAATATGACAGAATCATAGCATTTAAAATAAGCACTTTCACTATCCTCTCCAGTAATTCATTTAACAGTCATCAGTGTGAAAAAAAGATCAATCCAAAAATGCATTTGCTTTTAAACACAACTCTTGCGCTTTTGTCAATAGTTTATATGTGCAACCAGCCCTTCTAATCACCAGGTTCCTCTTTATGGGATCAACCAAATACAGACCAAAAACATTTTCTAAAAAAGGTTTTTGTACGGAACTTGTCCACACCTGTGATTTCCTTACCCTGTCCTTTAAACAGTGCAGTGTGATGACTGTTTATTTGCATGGAAGCAGGAATCTGCAGCGCATGCATGTGTTTGTCTGGGTCAGTTCTACACAAGCACCACCCTCTTTACATCAGGGACGTAGTATTCTCAGACTTTGGTCTCTGGCGTGTCCTGGAACCAAACTCCTCATATACCAAAAGACAATGGAAGCAAGAATTATTTTTGGAAAACGAGGAAACTTACAATGGCACACAAGTCTTTGAACAACAGAAAGTTGGGCCCAGCTCTTTCAGGGAGGAGCTGGGTCCCGTCACCCCACTGGCTTGGGGTCAGCAGAAAGGCAGCTTCCAAGGGTGCCTTTCTCAACAACAGCCCAGCGCTTGCACTCAGTTTCTCTTTCTGCGGGGTGAGCTCCTCCAACGCCAAGCCCACATGCCACTGCATACTCAGCTTCCTGTGGCTCACATGGAGAGGAGCCTCTTTGTTGGTCAGAGTACAGATCCTAGAAGATGCTTGCACCTTCTGGAACTGGTCGTCAACATCTCAAAAACAAAGCTGGGTAAAATAAAACACACGTGCGGCCCCATCCCTGCCCCCAGTGCCACAGACTCCGCTTCACGTGCTCATGGACCCTGGCAGGCTAAGCTGTGGTATCTGTAGGTATGCTTACAGGCTGGCATTATGCAATAGGATGTTAGCCACACATTCTAATGAAAAAATAAAATAAATAATAATAAACATTGAGTGTAGAATACGGATCTTTCATGAGACACCGTAATCGTTTTTCTACTCCAACCTCAGTTTTCTCTGGAGCAGCTCCAGGGAGCCCAGGGTGGCAAGGCTGCCTTCTTGTGGGGAACAAAAGGGCTTTTTTAGTCTTTGGGGCTGTCAAGTTTATCCAAATATTCTCGGCTTACTACTAGCCCCTTTCTGAATTGATATTCCCAATAAAAGGACACTTTGTATCTGGAAGCCACACTAGCCCAGGAAGGCTGCTCAACAGCCCTGTCTACCTTCCTTGGGGCCCAGGAGGAAAGGGCATTCCTGGTGTGACTGGGCCATGGGTAGTGGTGAAGGCCTTGTGATTGGGGGAAAGAGGAAATGGAATGCACAGAGGATGCCACCTTCTTGCAGGGCACCAGCATGGCTCCCATTCTAATTCTGACCCAGTCTCTGTGCAGCTGCCACACACAGTTGTCAGAGGAGGGAATTCATTCCACCCACACTGAGGTGTGTGAAGTCTGCATTCCCCGGCTGCAGGGGCACGGGACAGGATAATAAGTGGACTCCTTGCACAAGATAGAACTATGTTTCATCCTCAACTCCATCCCATCTGCTCAGACCCTCTCCTACTAGTCAGCTCCATGGGTGTGCATGAGTGCATGTATGCAGTCATATACCTGAGCACTCGTATACACGCAACTGAAACTCTTCAAAGGGGTCTCAGCAGCTTCACAAGAGTATTTCCTTCCACTTTGGCCTCCTCCAAACGGCTCTGATTAGCACTAATGATAATTCCCATTAATCACCTTTGACTGCTGTAGGATGGAAACAAGGCTGTGGTCAGGGGCCACTTGGGTCTGTTTATGACTTGTGTGTGTGGTAGCAGTCAACACTGTGCCCCAATGCCTCTGGCCTGTGGCTGACATCAGGTCAGATATGTGGGGCTGCCAGTTGCCCAGCACAGATCACTTCAGTGTCTCTCCTCTTTGTCTGACTTGGGGTATACCAGCGATTCATGGGACCCTCATTTCCCACAACTTGGAAGCAGTGTGGCTTTCTGTCCAACAGCAGTCATAAGTAGTGACTGGGTATAGGCAGCTGCCTCAGATGAAGAGAAAGAATGAGAGGTGGAATCAGCCAAGAAGTCCTACTCTCCACCATCTCTCCTTCCCTCCTACACATACTGGTGTACCCCATTTCCTCCCCCTGACAGTCCCTAACCCAGAGTAAAAAAAGCATCTGAACTTGACCCTTCATACCATCCACAGGAAGTCAGTGGATTTTCATAGGCTGCACAGCTGAACGTTCAGAAGAAAAGCAGGCGTGAAGTCCATGAACCGGTGCCCCTGAGGTCCTCAGTCACTGCTCATCCCTTGGAGACTATGCATTTCAGCCCCCTTTTCCAAAATGGATGCACACTGAGCCCACAGCTCTGCCCACAGCTTCTGCCTTTGGTCACTAGCACTGTGGCTTCCTAAGCTCAGATAAAACTAGTTCTTCTTCCCTGCCTTGGGGATTCCTGGCACTTTTCTTCCCTGGGTGTTTCCCAGAGGGAAATTATAGCCGCCCAGCACTGAGCAAGCCTTCCCTAGGCTGAGGTGTGACAGGCTCATATACAAACAGGCTCCATACAAACAATTTCTTCATCAAGCAATGGACATGTCTTACCTAGTGGTTAATAATGAAGGTTCCTGTGTTTCAGGTTTCTGGTCAACTTGGAGGCTATGATAATTAAAATTGCATTCTGACTCTAGTTTAAATACAACACACCTGTCCCTAGCAACAGATAAAAGGAACAAAGTAGTTGTCTGGTAGCAAATGGCCATGTTGCCTAGAGGGGTGGGTAGGAAGGGATGGGATGTGGGGGTGGAAAGCCTAGGCAGGGATGGCGGCAGTCGGGCATGGGTGAAATGGAGGAGAGTCAGCACCCCATTTGTCCAGAGAGCATCCTGCAACAGAGTAGGTCCATGGTAGGTCTGTGGTAGGTCTATATGGTAGGTCCCTATGTCTATGAATTTAGAAAGGTTTCAGCTATGCTCTGGAACTTTTGAGTTTAAATTTTATGAGGTCCAAGGGAGGCTGCAGTACAGGTTGATGAGGGGCCCACTCTGCAGCAAAACCAGGACTTCCTCAAATCATTAAACCACATTAAATCATTAAATCTACAGCCCAGACCTTTCCCAGTGGGGAAAGTGTGGCCTTGGAGACCTCCATCTCTACTAATACATCATTCACTTCCACATGATAGTGAGTGGTGGGGATCAGGTGATCCAGCTTCATGATCTTCCAGAAACCTATCCAGAACCTGGAGAACCTTGACCTGCCTAGCAGGCTGGTTGGTAGAGCTTGTTTGCCTCTCATATGCTTACACTCCCACGTCCAAGCCCACGTGAGGCAAGATGGAGATGGAGATCACTGCCACTCTACAGAGAAGATGCAAGATTTGGTTCATAGTCATAGAGACCCTCTAGGTTGCTGCCATGGCAGGAGCTGGTCTGAGCCCTGCAGACTTTGGCCTCCAGCAGCAGCAGCAAATGCATTAGTCACTGTTCCCCTAGAGGTGGGAGCTGCTGTGGCTCCTGCTGCTCTGTGCTGGCTTTACTTCCTCTTTCTCCTCTTCCTCTCCCTCCTTCTCTCTCCTTTCATCCTCTCCTTCTTTCTTTGGGAGGGTTTGGTCTCAACATCTCTGTGTCTGAGCTTTTCTCTGTGGGTGAATATCATCACTGTGGAAAGAGACCCTCAAGAAGGTAGGTGGCTTTGTGGCCAATCCTGACCAGCGCATCTGCGTAGTGGTCTCCTGGGGGCTTGTTTGGAAGGCAGCCTTATGAAAGACTGGAAGGAACCCCCAAATTTCATATTCATGATATTGAGGCTGGATCAGACTTTCTGACATGGGAGATAATTATTTTATAGCCCTAGGTAGTTCCTCCTTCCTGCTGCAAGATGATATCACACATCTGGCTCTGGTTTTTGTGACTTCCCAGGGAGGTTCCACCTATGAATGACCCTTTGGGGACTCCTAGAAATCCAGCTTTGATGCTGGGACACAGTGGCCTGTGCAGGCAGGGTAGACAACTTTGAAGTCATAGCTGCCTAGATTCCTCCAGACCTGCCCATTCCAGGACTGTCAACCTAGAGCTCCATTCCAAGGTAGAAGGCACTCCCTAGAGATGAATACCTTCCCTGGACTGTTTAGGCAAGCACCACACTGCACATCAACTTCACATGGGTCTTTGCTGTGCTGAAGGGGCTGCCAGAGGACAAATGAACTGGACATAGAACCATCAAAGGACACCAGTCCTCAGAGGTTGAGAAAGCTAGAGGGAGACAATAAGTAGGCTTATACTTCCCAGCCTGGGGTTGGAGGTCTTGGGTCTGCCCAAGATTGGTGGTCCTGGAGCAGAGATTGTCTTTGTGTGGACTTCAGTCTTCCTACAGGTCTGCATCATAGCCTTGTAGATTTGAGAGTTCCTATTACACCTTGGAGGTGTATGTGTGTGTGTGGGGGGGGGGGTGGGTATGTGTGGCTTGGTTTCCCCAGAGTGATCCTCTATGCATCTCTTGATAGCTGTCCAAGCCCACACTATGACTGCATCCCCTTGCTATTCACTGATTACCCTGGTGTATCCCAACCCTATTCTGTCCTAGCCAGTATGGAGCTGTCTCAATTTCCAGCTCTTTTACATTGCTGGGTATAGGCTTATGTTCTTTAATCTCTTGGGGAAAGCCTCTTGGGAGCATAGCACACACAGAATGGACAGGCTGCTTGCCATTACTTTACATCTTTCAGCATTTTCAATCAAGTTTAATAAATGCCAGGTGGGGGCACTTGAAGAAATAAGGGCCACGTCCCCTGAGCTAACACGAAGACACCCGCCACGCTGGGGCTGCTTAAGGCCTCTTTACACTCCTGGGATGAAGGTCTGCCTTAGGTGAGGGTAGAAACGTAAGCACCTTCTTGAATTTTCCCCAAACCCAGGACCAAGCAGTAGATGCCAATCACTTCTTCTGTGGTCACATGTCCAAAAGGCCCCAGGACACTTGTTCCTCATCCACATGAGAGGGTTTCAGAGCTTCAGGATTACAAATGAGTAAGTTTGTGTGTGTGTGTGTGTGTGTGTGTGTGTGTGTGTGTGTGTGTGTGTGTATGTGCACTAAGCAAACATACTTTGCTTTTGACCTCCGTATACTGAGCATAGCACCCCCACAGCTATGGCCTCGGAGTAAGCTCCTGGTAACCAGTGTTTAGCGCTGATTCTGGATTCAGACATTTGTAGGTCTTCCACAGAGACCCCTCTCTAACCCTGCTGGGTGGTGGGCTGCCAGGGAGGTGCATGCGCTGAAGTAAGCCCAGGGAAGGAGTCCCCAGTCTGGGGCAGCAAAAACAGATGTATGCTTCAAAGGTGGACCAGGGCCTCTCTGGAGGCGTCTGAGGCTCTGTCCATTGGCCTCTCTGAGTCAAAACATGGGGTGAGGAATGCCGTGTCTTCAAACTGTTCCCCCACTTCAAAAAGGCTTTCATGGTGCTCAATGGAACTCTGTTCTGCAGACACTGCCACCATTGTTACGTCTGTGTCTTCCTTCAATCACACACAAGTGGCCCTGCCGGAGAAACGAAAGTGCTGTACAGCCCCAGCCGGCAGCCCGCCCCTCCTTCCTGCAGCAAGACGGCACTGCACATCTGGCTCTGTTTTTGTGACTTTCCAGGGAGGTTCCACTCCTGTTCCAGATGGGACCTGGAGGAGGTCCTGTTAGAAGCTGGGGCAGGACAGCTCCCCTGGCTCCTGGTGTCAACTCCGCTACGTCACGGCTGCAGCAGACCCCAGCCCCGTGGCTTTGCCTGGCACAGCTCTAGTCTTGCTGGATTCTGCCTAGAGGTCATGTTCCCAGAGGACCCAGGGAGGCACTGGAACTGTGAATGGCTCAGAGGCCAGCTGTGAGGTGGCACTGGAGAGGTGGCTAGTGGTTTGGCCACCATACAGCAGCAGGTGCCTCTCTGGCACTGGAGTCAACCCTGTACTCCTGGGAAGTCTTGTGTTCAAGGACAAGTCACTGAATTTGGTCCCCTTGGACCACGGTAGACCCAAGCCATACACACGGTTCTTGGTCTCCATTTCTGGTCAAGAACCTGCAGCTTGTTTGATGGAGGGACTGTACATAACCTAGAGCCAGGCTGCCCTCCAAGCACAAAGAGCTAGTATAGCTCTAGAAGGGGCTGTAGCTTCCAGAGGGCCCACTTTTCTCTCCTGCAAGAGAAACATCCAGGCTGGAATCTCCTGGCCTGAAGTCCCTGATCAGTAACATACAAGTGCCGCACATATGGTCATCATTAAGGCGTCATGTCCAAGATGACAGATAAAAGAAGCGTTTGGTTCATTTACCAGAGCTTTGACCATGTGACAATTAGTGGCAAGGACAGTGGCCTGCTAATAGGATGCATGGAGTTAATCATATCTGCCTGCTGCTGGCCAGTCAGCCAGACAGCCAAGGGGACCCTGTCCTAAGACACATTCTCTCTCTCTCTCTCTCTCTCTCTCTCTCTCTCTCTGTTCCTCCCTCCCTGTGTGTGTGTGTGTGTGTGTGTGTGTAGGGGACCCTGTCCTAAGACACATTCTCTCTCTCTCTCTCTCTCTCTCTCTCTCTCTCTCTCTCTCTCTCTCTCTCTCTCTCTTCCTCCCTCCCTGTGTGTGTGTGTGTGTGTGTGTGTGTGTGTGTGTGTGTGTGTGTGTTTGAAGGCTAGAGGTTCATGTGGGGTGCCACTCTTCAAGTGTTGTCTACCTTACTTTGGTTTGATTAATTTGTTTTTTGTCTTTAATTATGGTGTGTGTGTGTGTGTGTGTGTGTGTGTGTGTGTGTGTGTATGCACGTGCATGTGAGTTGTGAGTTCAGGTACCCATAGAGTCCAGAAGAGGTAGTCAGGTCCCCTGGAGTTACAGGCAATGTGAACCACCTGATGTGAGTACTAGGAACAGAGCTTGGGTCCTCTGCAAGAGCAGTACATGCTCTGAACAAATGATCCACCTCTCTATCCTACTTTTTTATAACTGAGTCTTTCACTGGAACCTGGGGCTTCCTGGCTTGGTTTGTGAGCTCCAGGGCGCCTCCTGTCTTACAGTGTTGGGATCACAGGCGCACAGCAACATGCCTGGCTTTTTACACGGTTTCTGGAGACTGAACTCAGGCCCTCACACCCGCACAGTAAGTACTTTGCTGAGGGCCGTCTCCCCGGTTCCCAGTCTAGACAGGCTTCTGTGAGTCCGAGGATGTACACAGTCCTAAACTATGCCAAGCCCAGACACAAGCATGTGGCATCCGCTTTCTGAGAGTCTCAGTGTTGCTCACGTTTGAAGCCCTTGTCTGATGCCAATTACTAAATAAACATCACTTTGGAGCGAGGGCGTTGTGTTTGATGGCACGTCCTCTGTGCCGCTGAGCTCGGGTTGCTGCTGATGGACAAGTATCGTGTGTTCTTTACAACCACACAGAGGATACTGTTTTTTTCCCCCGATGGGCAAAGAAGTCAAGATTGCCAACAATTTTCTGAAGGTCTCTAAGGGAAGGCCTGAGGATGGAGCTGTGAGTGCGGGCAAGCATAAACAAGGGTGACAGGTGGGGGGGAGGCTGAAATCTGAGCCCCACAGTAACTGCCAGAGATTCAGTGCAGATGGTGTGGACGGGTCTCTTGTCAGGAAGCCTCAGTCACTTTGCTTCTGGCTGGGGCCCTGGATCCTGCTGCTCAGGCCTCTTCCTGAAATACTGGCCTCAGCCCTAGACCCAGGGGATCCCCAGTGAAAGTCTGATGTGGAAGTCAGGGAGGGCTGTCCCTGAACCCTGATACCCAGGACAGAGGGATGGATAACAGATTTTTAAGACATCCCTCAGTGCTTTGCCGCTTGAAAGTAACTTTGCATTTCAAAAGCATATAGAGCACACACATGCTCATACACACTCATATGTACACTCACACACACACACTCATACATACATGTGTATGCACACACACTCATATTCATACACACTCATATACATACACTCATACATATATACACACATTCATACACACTCATAATACACATACATACATACTCATACACATATACACACACTCATACAGACTCATATACACATACACTCATACACACTCTCACACATGCACTCATACACATACATACTCATACAGACATACATACACATACACTCATACATATACACACACTCATGCATACTCATACATACACATACTTGTACACATACACACTCATACACACACTCATATACTCTCTCTCTCTCTCTCTCTCTCTCACACACACACACACACACACAAGCATGCACGCACGCACGCACGCACACTGCAATGGCACTAAGCAGCCAAAGGAGAATGCCACACTGACGGCATCAGGCGCTGGGACATCAACACTCTCTCCTGGACTTCTCAAAGGTTCCCAGGCGACTCTCAGGAGTGTTCATCCCTGCTCTGGGTTGTGAGGTGGGAATGATCCTTCTTCTCATGTCCCAAAGCATCACACAGTGGCCATGTGCCGACTCGGAGTGAAGTGGGTCCATGACTCTTTGTCTCACTCGGTGAGTGCAGCTGCTGAGGCACAGACGGAGGTCTGTTTCATGGGAGCCACCTGATTGGCTGTCCCGGGATTCCCCTCTCTTGTGGTCATACTGTAGGGGGGTCCTGGCCCTTTCAAGCAGGGGTCAGGGAGGAGAGAACCCAGATCTCAGTCTGGGGCAGGAAAGGACAACCACTTTCCATCCCAGCTCCCAGGCTAGGCCCTCTGGAGCAAGGCGAACATTAACCAAGGGCCTTAGTGAAGATCGGCTACAAACGATTCTGACCAGACACTGGAGTCGCTGCCTTTCATCGCTCTAGTTAGTACAAACCTTGCTCTCAGCCTCTAGCAGCCCATTAGGATTCAGAAAAAGCCACTTTGTGGATCTTCTCAACTGAAGTTCCCTGCAGTAGATGAGCGAGCAAGAGGCACAGCCAAGCTTTAAACTGCAGTTCTCAAATGGAAGGAAGGGCGGGCAGACTGTACTCCAAGGCCTAAACCATCCCGTGTCTGTCCACGTTCCCGTGTCTCAACCTGTGTCCTATCTTGGCACAAACAATGGACACACATGTGCTGGGCCAGGATGTGAGCAGCATAGTCACATTTTTTCAGAAATCCCTTTACACTAAAATCATGACTGTCCTTCCAAAGAAGGTGTTCTCCCCTAAGATAGCTCACCCAGTCTCAGTTCGTGTTGGCATTTTGTGATGTCAACCTCAGGGGCCAGTGAGAGGGCTCAGTGGCAAAGGTGCCTGCTGCCAAGCCCGATGACCTCTGCTCAGTCCCCAGGCCCTCATGGTGGAAAGAGAACCAAGTCCCACAAATTGTCTTCTGACTTCCACACACTCACTGTGGTACATGCACATGTATACACACACATACACACACACACACACACACACACACACACACACACACACACACACATATGCGCGCGTGCAAATAAATGTTTTAAAGAAGAAAGCTCTTGACTTCCCTGGGCTCTACCACCAGCACCCCTAGTGGGTAGACAACCACAACCATCTACAAATGTTTCCAACGTTGGGGTGGAAACAGGAGGGGACAGAATGGCCCTAGTTGGGGACCACTAGCCACTTTGAAGGCAGAAAATCTCTTGTTGCTGCTAAGCCTTCAAGAGCACCAGGAAGAGGCAGGTAAATCATGGAAGGACACTAGAAGCCCATTTGCGCCTATTTTCCTGGGACCTAGCCAGAGTCCTGTGCAGGGAAACTACTTCTTGGAACCCAGGAAAAGGAGGAAGGCATGACAGCCAGCCACCTGGAGGGCTCTGCCCAGGCATCTCAGCTGCATTTTCCAGCTGTGCCAAACCATAGTGTTTCATTTCCCTTGGCTAGGGCCAGGACTTGGAGCTGTGGGGTAGGCTGGGTATAGGTTGGCTGGCATTAGGAGATGGCCCCCCGCCACATATATCCAGCTGTCACAGCTGAAGAACGTGTTTCATTAACGCAAGCACAGGTGTTGGCAGAGCAGGGCCCAGGTGAGATTCGCCAGGCCTGAGAGGACAGTCCTTGGTTACAGTCTAGGTGGGATTACATAGCTCTTGTGGCACAGGAGCCAGGACTGCTCCCTGGGTGGACTGGTCAATGTGAGCAGTGCAGGGCCAACGCTAGACAACACAGATGATCCCAGGCCCAGCCTTCTTCCTAGCCTAGCCGCCTGTCTCAGGTTAGGGGCACTGCATCTGACTGGGCCAGAGCTGAGAGTGCCCTGGGGATGCTGCTCAGGGCTGCCTTGAGTAAACCAGCCTTGCTCCTGGGCAAAGTGCAGGCTGATGTGTTAGCACTTAGTCAGAGAATTGATGAAACACAAACCCCTCCATGTCTGCGACTCAGCTGCCTGAGTGGAGTAGCCACTCCTTCCTGAACGTCCCTGCAGCTTCACCGATTCTTGGCTTACTGACCCACCCACAAAGCCTCCCAGCTGACCATATGTATCCACCCAGACCCCAGGATCTCACATAAACCAGGCTAGCCTCTAACTCATGTAGCCAAGGATGGCCCCTGATCTTCCCGCCTCCATGTCCCAAATGCTGAGATTACACATGTCTATCACCATATCTGGCTGGGAAAACTGAGGCTAGGGGGACTCTCCCAGCTGTCTGGGGAGGGTTCAAAGGCAGACTGTCTCCTGTCACTGCAGAGATGGGACACCCTCCAGCTGACCTAACGGACTGTAAAGCAGATGGCTGGGCTGCTGTCTGGCCACCATGGCCACGTGGCTCCTGTTCTCTGGCACCAGTGGATTCACTCCAGTGTGACCTCTGGGGGGGAGTCAATTAAGGCAGTATGAGGGACACAGGGTTGCCTGTGAGGTCAGAGAGTCTGGCCTCAAAGACCATGGACTTGTCTGTTCTGTGCTCACCTGGATGGCCTCCAATCCTCCCATCATCAGCGAGGTCATCTAGTTCTGTCACCTCAGGGAAGAGTGTGAACACTGGAGAAGCGCTTCCCCTGGGGGGCACCACCGACATAGGGTTTAGGGAGGTAAGTAGGGGAACAAGGTGTCTGCTGGAGGCCAGTACTTAGATTCTTTAACAAGGCATTTTGAGATGATATCAAGGCAAAGGCAGAGGACCTCTACCTGGAGAGGCATTCATTCTGGGGCTCGGTCAACCTTCAAGGTGTGACAAGAAACATCCTGGGCCTCTTCCTGTTGGCCCTGAGGTTCTTTGGCTGCAGGCTATGAAGCTGAGCCAGGACCAGGCAGGCATCCTAGGCAGAGCATCTCATGCCCTTCTACCAACCTCAGGCAAGCATTTCACACCCAGTTAACTTTTATGAGCAGCTCGGTTTGCTGGGGAATAGGGGGGTGCTTGCCCTTGGGGCAGCCAAATCCCAGCCCCCAGGGGCTCTGGACACAGGGAGGCTGGGCCAGGGCCAGCTTTCTAGTCCTTACGATCTCTGTCTACCTTCACCTAGCTCTCTATGAAACCCTGAAGCTCTACACCTCACTGATTCCACCCCTCCCCTAAGGGTAAACAGCCTCAGCCTTGTTCAGAATCTCTCTGCTTTTTAAAAGCCTGATGGCACCATCAGGAAGAAACTACCATGGTGGACATCCAACCCCTGGTTACAGAGGTAAAAGCCCCCCCGCCGCCATGTCACTTGTGCCCACGATTCAGAACTTGGTGAGTAACAAGTGTGGCCCGATCAACACCCTAAGCTATCTATTGTTATTAAACTGGGCAGAGGCCTTGGTGGGGGACTTGAAATGGGGAGGGAGTGGGCAAGCTGGGGGTGGGGGCTGTCTAATGTCTGTTTTCAATACGTAGCCAATCACAGCCTCTCTTACTTCTGTTTAGTATAATTTTATACCGGGCGGACGTGTTTAGGCCTGAGCGGCCTGACAGTGATGATTAATACCGTGCATCAGGAGATTCCAGCGCAAGCATTCGGGAACAAGCTGTGCCTGCACCGTTCTCATCAGATGGTCAAGCCTGCAGGCCTATTAGAACCAGCAGGAGGCCTTCAGGCTTAATCACAGAGGCTGGGCCCGTGGAGGGAGAAGAAAGGGAAAAGGGAAGAGAACAAATCGAGAGGGCCCGAAATGCTACTGGAACCCCTGACCCCTCCCCCAGTCACTGCAAGCAGCAAGGAGGGGAGTCAGCGAAGGGGGAGAAAAACAATTAAAAACTGCAGCCAGCCGCAAGGGACCACAACTCTGGCCGTGGGAAGTCTTGCAAGGGGTGGGCGTCACTGGCTGAAATAAATCAGCCGTGGGCAGGGGCAGAGCAGGGGGGCAGAGCATGGCAGGAACAAAGAGGGAGCTGGTGAGGAGTGAGAGCAAGGGCTGGCGGTGGAGCCCAGCTCTGGCTGGCCATTCCCTGGGGGATGGCCACTGTCCTGTCTGGCCAAGGCTGCTGGATTCATCTGCTTCTATTGGAGCCATTCACAGTGCGCTCCCCTGTCCCACCTCTGCTGTGGTGTATATGCTCATCTTTATCTCTGAGAAAGTCCTGGTGTGTGTGTGTGGGGGGGGTGATGTCTGGGAAGGGGGTCAGACGCACCATCTACTTAACTACCCTGGGGCATCCATTCACCCTCGCTGCTCCCAACTTTCACAAGTCATGGACACAGGGTCCCTCCTACTTTGAGTATGAGTATGTACATTCTCCCCCACCTCCTAAGTGGGCTCCAGGATAGGGGTAGAGTGTTGTGGTTAGAGGGGGCAAGAGCAGGGAGTAGGGCTGTCAATTACAGAACTGCTGGAACAACTGGGTGTTTGCAGAGGATGCCCAGAGCAGCTGCGGTTCTGCAGGGCTGGGAGGAGCCTGGGGCTGGCCTTCTTCGCACTTAGTGGACATCAGAGGCCCTGCTCTGTCAAAGGCTGTTGTAAGGAACCATGAGGTCTTCTACTGGCGTGGGGTGGGGGGCTCAGAAAGAGGCTTAAGTGTGCAAGGAAGTCTGGAGATGAGGAAGAAGGTGGCTCAGAGTCAGATGGAGCTCCATCTAACATCAAATGGCTCATGGCAGAAGACTGGCCAAGCCCCACTCCCGGCTTGGAGGGTGTGTGGAGGGGCCCTGACATTGCTGAAGCTATGAAGTTAGGAAAAACTAATCAAAGGCCAGTAGGAGCCTCAGAATTCCCTACCAAATCCCTGACCTTCCTGAACAATGGTGGGTCTGTGGTACCTATGTCAAGCCTGTGGTCACTAGACATCCAGTGACCAGCAAAGGTTAAGACTGCCATCCTCGGGGAGTCCTGCTTCTACACCTGACACTCTGTGTTCTCGCCGAGGGTTCTGCAGAAGCCCTGGGCTGCCTCCAGCAGACCAGTTTCTTCCTTAAACACAGCAGCCCAGAGGTACTTAGTGGTCAGAGCTCTCTAGGACGCCTTCAGAACGTCTCTGCCAAGCAGAGTCCTTTCTATCCAGAAAAGACAGAGGGACTCTGTAGCCAAGCCCTGCAGTTGCCCTGACAACCCAGGGATATGAGCTAGCACTGACTGGGGCCGAGTCGCAGGTGCCCTTGCTAAGTCTGAACTCAGAGACCTACAGTGGGCAGTGTGAGCGTTTTCCAAGGGGCCTGGTCCCCAAGTGGGTGCTGGCCTTTCCCAGAACACAGAGTGGCCTGGCCAGCCTGTGCCCCATCCCAGAGTGCTGCCAACCAGCCATACCACACGATTCCTGCTGTCTGCTGTCTATTTTTGGAAATGATTTTCTGACTTGTTTTTCTCCCTGGCTCCATAATAAAAAGAGCTGAATGTTACCCTGAGTGACTTTCATGGTGGGTCTGAAGGCTGGGGGTCATGTTCCCCAGAACTATCCTATTTTAATGCAGAGAAAGGTTGAGGCCAGAAAGAGGAAACTAGATACTGAATTAAGAAGTTTCACAGATAAAGTTCTTATCCTGAGTTCTTATGCCAGTCCTCTGGGAAGCCATGTTCTGAAAGGACTCTGCCTTCAGGTGTTCCTAGATGAGGCTGCCTGAAGGCCCAGGCCCCCTCAGTCACTTCCCCTTGTCCCGGCAGAGATTCATCTCAGTGATGCTACAACCGTGGTTCTCAACCTTCCTAATGCTGGGACCCTTTAATACAATTCCCCATGTTGTAGTGACCCCAATCACAAAATTATTTTTGTTGTAATTTTGCTACTGTTATGAATCACAATGTAAATATCTGATATGTGGGATATCTGACATATGACCACTGTGAAATCCTAAAGGGGTCGCAACCCACAGGTTGAGAACAATGTGCTACAGCATGAGCTGCCAGGGGCTCTTGTTCCTAAGAGGCCATGCCGCCCCCTGGGGACTTTAACACACATTACACCTGGGCTGGACTACCCCAGGTGGCGCCCTGACCTGCCATCAAGCCTGGCTGAAAGACAGGAAACATCGAAGAGTAGGGAAGCTACTGGAGAGCAGAACCTGGTCTCTTTTTTGCTTTCAGATTTTTCTGTCCTCTCCTACCTCCTGCTCAAAGATAAAACATCTAGTTCAATCTGGTCCAGGTATCTGAGTTCTACCCTAGTGGGAAGCTTCTGCCCAAACATGCAGGTGCCAGAGCACGTCAGGCCACGCCTACTGTGTGGCAGGGCCACATACTAGGTCTCCAAGCCAGCATGGTGGAGAGCAGAGTCCAGGCCTCCAGGAGTGCCTACAAAAGTGCTGGTCCCTCTAGGAAACTCAACTAAGAAGCCTCAAAAAACCCTCAAAGCAGAAACTTGATGGGAGCCAGAGAAGGTGCTGCCCGAGGATGGCTTTGACAAGGGGCCCAAGAGCCTCCCTCCCCACCAACAGCTGCCCTCTCTACCAGCACAGGGCCAGAGGTCCCTTTCAGCTCTCTCAGGATGCCCCAGGTCTTAAGATGACAGGCCTGAAATGAGTTTGGAGCCCAGCCCCTGCAGGCATTGGAGCTGGCTGCTGTGATGGGGTGCTGGGTGTTGACAGGCAGTGGCAGATGGCCCCACTTCCCGCTGCTGTCACTTTGGGAACCTGACCTCCAGGTTACCGGGGCAGTAGCTTTGGCGATGACCTCATTAAGCGCGGTGGCCACGTCAGCACCTTTCCAAAGCCCCTTTTATCACTCACAGCGAGCAGACCCAGTTCAGCCCCGTCTACACCTCCTCCCCAACACGGACTTTATCTTATCTCTTTCAGGTGGGGACCCTTGTGGGAGCCAGGGAGCAGGTCCAGGAATGCTGGGTCCAGACAACCAGGCCATCAAGTGTTGACATGGTGGGGGTGGGGCAGGGGGAGCCAGTGCGATTTCTTGCTGATGAAATTGTGCAGAAACACATTGATTTTTGGTTTCCATAATCCAATAATCATCTTGTGGGCTCATCATCTCTGGCTACCCTATTTCCCAAATCAACATCTTTGGAGGGGCCTGAGTGGGAAACAGCCTATTGCCAATAGGGGGCGAGCTCAGAGCACAAGCTTGTTGGAAGAGTGGGTGGGACTGGCCCAGTGGAAGGAGAGGAAGCCACCCGTCCTAGGAAGAACCAAATGGCTGGTGTCAGGAGCCAGGACAGGACTCAGTGGCACCTGACATTCAAGGTCACCTCCCAAGTGGAGCTTCTTGAGTTCAAAGGCTCTGGGGAAGCCCATCTGTCTGTTCGCTCTGCTGGAGGCCAGCAGAGGAGGGTGTCTTTGAACAAAGCATGGGTCCCTCCCACTGCTCTGCACATTCAAGCCTCCTTTGTGAACAGCAGAAGCCATGCCTACTGGCCTGAATGAAGACTGCTCTTTGTCCCAGTGTCCTTGGCCATGGGTTTTGGGGATGGTGCTGAATAACTTCCCCTACCCTTCTTTCTCTTTCTACTCTCAGCCTGTCTCAGGGCACCACACAGAATACTAAAAAGTGACCCGGCCAAGGGCCAAGCAACTGCTGGAGTATAGCCTCCAGGAAGCTCAGGGCCCAGCAGGAGAACAGTAAGGGTGGACAGCAGGGCTTTACCAGGGACCTGGGGCAACACTCTGCTTCCTGCCACCAGAGGGGCCTATGGTCTTGCCAAAGGCCCAGTGGCCTGACTGGCAGCCTGGTTCTGGTCTCTGCTGGAGCAGATGAAGCCACTGCCACTCAGCCTCAGCATTCAAGTGTGCATGGGGACTCAGAACTCCATACTGGCCCCAAGGATGAGCAGATGCAATGCCAAGATGCCACAGCCACAAGGAATGAGCCTTTCTAACCCTAAGGCCAGGCTCTGGCTTCCCTTCTCTTGCCCAGCCCAGGGCCCTCCAGGAATTGGAGTTATGACAAAGTTAACTTTGGGGAACACAGGCTTGGGTTTTGCTCTTTAGTCCAGGGGATTCTTACAAGACCCAGCACTGTCAAGATCTGGATTGTGTGGGGCCCAGACCCCTCCTCTGACTCAAGTTCACACTCCTCAGAGCCCCTCTGAGATTCCATTCTACTCAACTCCGATTGTCTGCTGCTGTCTGGGCCCTGTGGTTCCCTATGACCCCAGTTCACGCCCCAGACACTTGTTTATCCACGTGCAGAACACCACCTAGGTCCAGCAACGCAGGACACATCAGCAGCAGGCAGAAAGCACCGAACAACAGGACTTGCATGGCATGGGGCATATGCAGGGATGCCAGCTCCTTTCTAAGTTAATGCTAGAGTACCCAAAGCCTCCAGGCCCATCCCTTATAACTCCAAATCTCCTCCCCACAGGCATTGGGCCGAGGTCCCTGCAAGCACCTGGCTTACTCTGAGCCTCTGTCCAGTGCAGAAACTTATGGAAGGATCGTCATGCAGCCAGGAAACGCAGCCCCGACCCATTTACAAACTCCTGCTCTCAGCACCACAGCTCAGGGACCTTTATACTAGAGACCTTTCTGTCTTCCTTGAGAAAAGCTCAGAAGCTGGCAGGTGTCTCAAGGACTGCTTGGGACGGAGACACTCACCTTGAGGTGTTCTGCAGTATCTTTGAGTCTCTGATGCAGGTGTCTTTGTATCCTCACCCCCAGCCCCCACACACCTAATTTCTGTTACTGGGATAGAATATCCTGCAAAAGGCAACTTAGGGGAAAGGTGGTTTATTTTAACTCACAATTCTAAGTTATGGTCCATTACGTGGGGAAGTCAAGAGGGTAGGGGGTTGAAGTAGCTAATCCTATCACGTACAGTCAACAGCAAAGAATAAATGCTTGTGCTCAACTCAGTCTCTCTACTCAACACAATTCAGGACCCCTTGCCTAGGGAATGGTGCTGCCCACAGAAGACTGGGTCTTCCCACATCAACTGACTTAATTAAGACGATCTTCACAGATATGCTCAGGGGTCAATCTAACAAAGACAAACCCTCCTCGTGGAGATTCTCTTGCCAGGTTGTGTCAAGCCGACAACTAAAGCTAACCATCCACCTCCTTTCTTGGGGGGGGGAGGGTGTGACACGCCCATAATAACCTGACAGCAAGAATTTCTTCAGAGCCAACAGATGCATTAAATAATCACCCATTCTCACTAGCCGTTCAACAGATACGTCAGGGCACTGATGGGACATACACAGCCCTGTGTGAGAGGGAGCCCTTGGCTCCGTGGATCTGCCAGCCTACACTTCATAGTTGAATGGGTACTGCCTGGACACAGAGGTGACCCCTGGCTTCAGAGCCACCTGGTGAGATGACACATTTGCCATGTACTTTTGGAGGAGAGTGGCATGGTTTGGTGAGGACAGAGGGAGCCTGGCTGTCCCATGGAAGTCGTCTGAAGGAGGGGTGTATTTGCAGGAGACCGGGAGAGGGGGAGGACAGGAAAAAGAGGGCCAGGGGCAAGAGCAAGGTGGGGGGGGGTTGTATGGGGGCCTTGGCATCCTGGCTGCTCCTGGGAAAGAACCTCGGGACAACAGTGCCTTCAGAACGTCAGACTTCTTAGAGGAATGCCACCTCCTGTTGAGCAAGTGTGAATGCTTCCCTCAGGACCTCTGGGCCACACAGCCATGCTGCAGTTACAGGGTCCCCCACTTCGTCACAGCACAGACACTTCTGCTGACACCCTGGGGGAGTCAGTGCCACTGCCACTGTGGGGTGAAGCCAAGGGGGGAAACAGAAAAGGAAAACTGATAAACAGTTTCCATCTCCAACATTTTCCACATTCGATTATTTTTAAATTAAATAAGCTCTCCCTAGGAGAAAAGGGAAAGTTCCCGCTCAGCTCAGCCCTGGCAGGTCTCACAAAGCCCACATTGTGGGGTGCTGATGGAGAATGAGTCTCCTTGGAGTCCGCCCCTCAATACCCCCTTTTATACTGCTGTCCACAGGCAGCCCCTCAGACTACCCGGCGTGGTGGAGACCCTGGACCACCGCCACGTGGCCTCTGTGGGTCTCTTGTTGGCTCCCTGGAGCTCAGGGTTGGGGTGGGGGACTGAGCAGGCTTGGGTGGAACAAAGAGGCTGCCAAGAAAAACTCAGGGTTCAGTAGGCAGCACAGGGGGACCTGGGGGTCTGCAGGGGGATCTTGTCACATGATGCACCTGGAACTAACAGCTGAAAGAACATGGTGTCTGCAAGTGGCACAGCAGGATCCACGGCCCAAGTCCTTTCTTGTTGGCTGGGGGGAGGCAGCTGGCCAGTGTGACCCTCATCATTGCCAACTGTAAAATGAGAAAGTGCCCATCTCCCAGGTCTGTGGTGAGGATGAGGTAATGAGGCACACATTGGAAACTTGTATTCTTATTGGCTTAGCATATACTACAAGGGGCATGATAAAGAAATGGGGCTTCAGTGATGACAGAATAGCTTTGGATTGTATTGGATTTGCTCTCTTGCAACAAAAATAGTTGCATGCTATGAAAATAATACTTTTAAAAAGATTTAGAGGAACTAGAGAAAGAAAAAGCAGGTAGAAGAAAAGGTGGGGGTGGGGGGGTGAGGCCCTTGAAAGAAGGAAGACACTGGAGAAGTGGGCCATCATTGGCTTTTCTCCCAAAGCCACTGTGAAGTTAGGCCCAGGGCAGCTAGAACTGGACCTTGTGGATGAAGTTGTCTGAGGACGGAACTAGAGGTGGCATTACATCTGTAAACAGAGGAGAAATTCTGGAGAGGAGGAAGCCATAAAAGGGGGTCCCCTGATGTGTCTGGGAAACCCTCAGATTTGGGGCCTGCATTGAGAGAAGCCCAAGGAAGCACAGTTCTAGAAGGTTGAAGATGCTGAGCAAAGGTTCAGCTGTCACTCACTACAGCAGAGGAAGATCCTCTCAATGTGGAGGAGGTTTGGTAAAAACTCTGACTTTCCTTTAAAACCATAGAAAGGTATGTCTCAAGAACAAAGGCCATACCCTATGACTAAGGACAAGACCAGCACAGATTCACCCTAGTCAAGTATACAGTCAGGTTTCAGTAAGCTTGAGATGAGCAGCTAGGCATTACAATGCCTGCTAGATAGAAAACAGCATTCTTTATCAAATACCTCAGATCCAGAGTCTATATAATTCATCATCTAGTGGCCAATGTAAGGCACAAAAGTTAGTAAATATACAACCCCCCCCCAGGAAATATGACCCACAATTAATAGAAATATTAGTCAATGCAACTAACTCAGACACTCAGATTAGCCCTGTTAAAAATAATTACTATAAGCATATCCAAAGACTTAAATGAAAAGGTGATCATAAGAAACGAAACATACTGAAAACGCCAGCAGAGACAAAAAACAATTAAGACATAAATGTAATTCTAAAACTTATGAATAGTACCTTGCGTGAAATTAACAAGTTGCCAGAGAGGCTTTCAACAGTAAGGTGGAGAGTGAACCTGAGGAGAGGTCCTCTGGAATTGTCCATATAGTATGGGAAAATGGACAAATGAACAGAGCCTCAGTGACCTGTGAGACAATGTCTGGAGTATGTGTAACTGGAATTTCAGAGGAAAAGGAATCTGGAAAAGGAGGAAGAAATACTGGCTGAAGAAGTAACGAATCCAGAGAGAACAAACCATCCACTATTCAAGACTCAGATAAATAAAAAGGCAAACCGCACACCAAGAGAAATGGCTGCAATATGTGGAGATGGCCAAGGAATTGTATTTATACTATATTAAGATCTAACAGAAGCTCACCTTTAACAGTAGAGCAGAGGAGGCAGAGGCAGGTGGATCTCTGTGAGTTTATAGCCAGCTGGGTCTGTATAGAGAGCTCCAGGCTTAGCCAGGGCTACAGAGTGAGACCTTATCTAAAACAAACAAATAGACAGACAGACAAACAGTAAAAGACAAACAACCCAATTACAAAGTGGACAAAAACCTGGAACAAGCACCCCACAAGAGCAGTCACACCCAAGGGTGTAAGCACACATGTGCTCATTAGTCACCAGGGACACGCATACCAAACCTACATGAGATATTATGTCATACCCATTGCAACGGTTGACATTTAAACACTGGAGAACACAGATTGTCAGTGAGGACAGAAGCAGCTGAAACTCTGACAGAGCATGGTGCTGGCGAATGACCTTGTCTTACATGTTCAACAATTTCACTCCTAATTTACACAACGAACAACTTAGGCTCATGAAAGGCTAGTAGGAACTCTATCCATATTAGCCTAAATGGGAAGAAACCCATGATGTTCATTCCTGGGACAGTGAATAAACAGCCCATGGCAAGTTCATGGCAAGGAAGGGGACTTCTTACTCTGCAATAAAGCCAAACACTGTGATATATGCAACTACTTCAAGACAGATCGTAGGCATTGTTGCACCCAGTTGGAGCTCAGACTGCCTAAGTATGTGTGAAGGTCAAAGGCAGGGGGGATTAACCTAGGATTGAACACCAGGTCAGTGGCTGCCTATTCACCCCTGGGGGGTATGGACAGATGAGTCCAAAGCTGTGGAAATGCTTTTCTGACCTGATTCTATCGGTAGCTACCTCTCTCTGTCAGAGTTGCCCACAAGCACACCCACAATGTGTGGATTTTATCGTGTGCCACCTAGGATACATCAGGCCAGGCTGCTCGGGGCATGGGGCTCAGATGGGTCACTTGCTGTCACATTCCCAGCCTGGGCACACAATCCAGTCTGCTACCCTCCCTGCACACAGACAGCTGATACACTGGAAAGTGTGGGGGATAGTGGGAGACCTGGCTGCTCCCTCCTGCTATGGGGCTTCCCTTGAGGTCAGGTATGGGGAACTCCCCAAAGAGCTTAGCTTTATCTATGAGTGGGACTGAGATTTTCACAGGGGATATTCTTTCTCTCCAAGAACTTGGAATGGACCTATAGACTGCCAGACTTCCTGGGGCTGATGTGAAGTGTGTGGGCAGCACAGTGCGGGGTGGGGGGTGAGCTGCCCTTCTGGAGGCTGCTGTGTCATGGGCTTCCCCAAGCCATGGCCCAGACAAGCTGGCAGGATCTGAAACCATCTCTGGACCTTTATGTGGCACTTCTGATCTCTGGTTTAAGGCCTATGTGTTGACATGCTGGACATCTCACAGTTCCCTGATCCCCATGGCAGGCCGTACCAGCTGGGCTGGCCTGAGTCGCTGACACTGGTCTGCTAGGTCCTAAGACTGTTCATTTCAGGCACAAGTTACTGAGCACTGTGCCATCTGCATCCTTCTATCCACTGGAAGCTCCTGAGGGAACAGCCTCACGCACAGCCCACGGGACTCCAGCCCTGGTCTGCAGTCCCCAGCATGTGGCCTGACTGGGCCTGATCAACATCTTTGAGATCCTATCTGTCACCTAGGGTGGGAAAGTTTGTCACACTCTGTTGTGACACCATCTCAGTGACAGTTTACTTAGTCCTTGCTGGATGTTCATCCCATCTCAGCAGGTAGAGGCTGTGGCAAATCACCCAGTGGGACTCATCCCACATCCCAGTCTGAAGACTTTACTCATCACTGTCCTGCTGAAAGATGCTCCAGTGAAGCTCGTGGACAGGTGGTCCACACCCTCCGTGGAGGCCCTCAGCCAGTTCCTCTTTCCTGAAGCACAGCCCCCGAGGCTCAGCTTTGCCTCACCCCTTCCATCTGTTGGGGCACAGTGCTGCCTTCATTGGCCACGCAGTGACTTCTGCCCCCTATCCAGCCAAACCCTCCAGCTGTTAATTTCATAAATAGGCCGTTGTTCCTCTGGATGGTCTTTATGAAGCATGTCCCCGGCGAGTGGAAACATTTAGTTAATAATTTAACACTGTGCTGTCTGCTGAATTTTCAGGCCCCCAAATGAGATCGATGGAGCTAACAATTGGCTTATGGAGTTTCCAGGCTCTATTTCCTGAAGACACAGGCGAGTGCAGAAGAGGCGGCCGTGTGGGGAAGGGGCGCCATGTGGGGGGAAATGTAGATGCTATTGATGTGGGTTGTCAAAAATAATTGTTTTATTTCCCTGGGAGTGTTCCAGAGCCCCCAGACGCACTGATCCATAACACAGGCCCTCCAGGAACTGTGAGCTCGCGGGTGTCGATCAGCATCTCGCCACCGCCCCCCCCCCCAGGAGGGCAGTCAGGTATGTGTGTGCTTCCTACATCACTACTCAGCCCAACACCATTTCAGGAGGGTGTGGGAAAGAGAAGCACTCACCTGCATCCCTCTCCTGGCCTTCTGAGGAGGCTTAGGATACAGTGTGGGTGGGACCCTGGGAAGAACTGAGCTACAGACACTCTAAGACCCAGACACAGGCCCCCACAAGCACTTTACCAGGAAAAGACCAGGGTCACTCCCCACCACCAAAGTCATTGGACAGTGGATTCCACAGGGTAGGCTTCTTGACCCTGGGGGGGGGATGGGGCATCACTCTTGGCCCAAATTCTAGCCATTTCACAGAGAATCCTGGGGAGGGGAGATCGTCCCAGGAGCCTGGGGCCACAGTCTAATGAGGTGTCTGTCTTCAGCCCCACACAAACCTCACCATCCTGTGAGACAGAGACTCCTACTACCTCTGGAGTAAGCCCCAGCAGGTGGACTTTACCATTCCAAAATAAGGGCTCCCTTTTCACCAGGGTATGGGACGGGTGGGAGTTTGTACTACCTTGTACAGTTCTGTAGAGGGCTGGGCAGATCTGGTCACCTGAGCACTGGCCTCCCCCTCTGTAATTGGTCCTTACTGCCTCAGCAAGAGGAGCTCGGGTCACATGACACCAAGGTGGGGGTCCTTAACAACTCCTCCCTGCTCTGTCTGTCCCTTGAGTTTTGTTTTCTCGATGTTTATCCAAGCAGCGCTTCTCCCAAGGTGCTGCCAGAGAGTCAACGTGTGGAGAAACACATCCTTTCCACTCCACTCTGAACATTTCCAGGCCTGTGTCCATCCACGGTGCCTATCCATCTGTCTGTCACTGACATGCCGAGGCTGACCTCCACCTTGTCCTGGGCAGGGCCTGGGGATGCCAAGGCCGGCTGTCTTTGAAGGGTAAGTGGCAGTTTCTTTTCATTGCGATGATATTCCACAAAATGTGGCTCAGTTATCGGTGGCCGGGAAGTTGCTCCACGGGATACCCCCAAATGCCTGGGAGCTCAGAGGCTCCCCCCATTAACAGCCTTGCAATTGTAACTCTCCCCCAGGAGAGACGCTCCACATCACTCTCATTTGACCTGCACGTGAGCAGCTTCCTGTCATTCTCATAAAAGCCTCAGAGATGCATGCCAGCTTTGGGGAGGTTGGCACAGCCCCCACAACAAGGGGGAAAAGCAGTGTTCCCTCTGGACTTTTCACCGCTGTCTGTCACAGTCAGCTTGGCAGGGTACTGCAGCCTCAAGGAAAACAGGACTCAGCTCATATGCTACAGTGAACCCTGTTAGAGAGGATTCTCATCCTGCACACACGGAATCCTTCTGGTCCAGGGGCCCCAACTCCTGGGTACCAGGTGCTTTCACGACCCACCAGGTAGCACTTGCTGCTTTGGATCCTGGGCTACCAAGGTGAATGTGGAAAGCAAGTACCCACAGGTCAATTCTGGAGACACTCAACCACCTCCTGCCCTGGGCACCCAGAGAGATGGACAGATGGGACAGCCCTTCCCCAACTCTGAAGGAAGATCTGAAGTCAGGAATTGGGTGCAAGCCAGGAGTGTTTCTTGGGTTCTTGATTCATGCCTTGCTGTTCAGGTATCTGGGCTTAATTGAGTCTTCCATGTACTGTGTTTATAATAATTCTAAAGGCTAAATATCCAGGGGCCTTCCTTGGCCTCTCTGCTTCTGCCCATGCGTCACTGTGGGTCCCTGGGCTCAGGAGAGCCTCTGGTGAGGTGTGGAAGCCCTCACCTCTTGGTGACTGGCATGAGCATGTGGTCTCTCTTCTTAAAGGTAAGCTTCCTGCTCCCTCCCCAGGAGCTGCCTTTAACTCCAGAGGGAATTCAATTCTCTTGATTTTCTTGAACAATGGACCTCACCAAGTTGGATGTTTCTTTAGCGTGTATACATGTACACACAAAAGCGTTCATATCTGTGTGCACATGTGTGTTAGTATGTGAGAGGGCTAGGGCATATGTGTTTGTTGTTTTATCTTCTTTCTTCCCTGCATGTTTTCCAGTGTGTGGGGCTCTAGGTTAGCAGAGTGATGCGGGCAGAGATGGAAATCAGTGAGAAACTGGGTCTCATCGCCCCATGGCACCCCCAGGTTTGAGAGAATAGATGAAAACTTCCTGGGTTTACACAAGGCCAGAGCCAGTCACTGGAGTGAGACTCCAGTCTCTGGAGTGAGAGGACTGCATGGTGTGTGCCCACAGCTCTGCCTAGGTTAATGGAGTCCAGCCAAGCGTTCTTCCTTGCTATGTCGGCTGGCCTTCCTTAGCTGATCATTCCTCCACAGAGGTCTCAGGCAAAGAGGACCCTTCACAGAGAAATGATGATTCCAAGTCCTAACCAAGCCAGATAGGTTAAAAAGAAAAGTAAGGCCATCCAAACTGGAAAGAGGAGAGCCAAACAGTCCCTGTTACAGATGATATGACTTTATTACAAAGAGACCTAGAGATGCCAAAAAAGGCATTAGAACTGATAAAAAAAAATTAGTAGAGTCATTAGAGCTGATCAACAAATTTATTGAAGTCACAGAATACAATACAAAATCAGCACGTGAAGATCAGTGGCGTTCCTACACACCAATAACAACCTGCTGGAATGCAGTCAAGAGGGCAATTCCTTTTACAAGGACTACAACTCAATACGAAGAAATAAATTTAATCAAGGAAGTGAAATATCTGAATAATGGAAATCATAAAATACTGATAAAAGAAGCTGGAGAGACAGAGAGGGAGGGAGGGACAGAGGGAGGGGGGAGAGGGAGAGAGAGAGAGAGAAAGAGAGAGAGAGAGAGAGAGAGAGAGAGAGAGAGAGAGAGAGAGAGAGAGAGAGACGGGGTGGGGGGAGAGATATCCCATGTTCATGGATTGGACAGATTAGTGTTGTTAAATGTTCATACTACCGAAAGCAATCTTATGGACTCAGTGCAACACTAATGGAATTTGTCACAGAAACAGGATAAATACTCTTAAAATTCTAAGGTAATCATAAAGACCCCCAAACAGCCAGAACTATCCTGAGCAGAGAACAGAGCAGGGGCCATCACAATACCTGACTCCAAACCCCACTTTAGGAGCTATAAAACCCAAACATATGAACGCAGGAATCGACAAGCAGTGTAATGAAACAGGATAGAAAGTCCAGAAATAAACTCACATCTTTATAGTCAACTTACTTTTTTAAGATAGGATCTCATGTATCTAAGGCTGGCCTTGAACTTGCTATGTAGCTGAGGATGACTTTGAACTCTGGATCCTCCTGCCTCTACCTCCTGGGATTACAGGTGTGCACCACCACACTAGTTTTTGTAATGCTGGGGATAAAACCCCAAGCATGCTAGACAAACGTTCTAGCAACTGAGCTCTATCTCCAGCCAGAGAAAAATGATTTTTGACAAAGATAACAAGAGCACATATTTGAGAGAGGAAAGTCTATTCTATAAATGGTGGCAGGGAAACCAAATATCTGTAACAGAGGAGACGAGACTCTTATCTCTCATCAATTACAAGACAATTCACAATGGATCACAGATTTAAATGTAAGTCCTGAAAAGCACAGATCTACTAGAAGAAAACACAGAGGAATCCTCACGGTTGCAATGAACAGATTACAAAATCCCTCATACAGAGAAACCTGAGATTTTACCAAGAAAATATTAGAACGAATACATAAAGGTGTAAGATATAACGTCAAAACAAAAAGGTCAGTAACAATAAATGAGCTGAAAAAGAATTCTAGAAAGCTTTTAGATATGACTCCAAGAAAAGCAGGTAACAAAAAGCAGTAAATGACGAAAAGCATCACCTCTGATTCAAAGAGGAACCCGGGCAGCAAAGGGACCAATGGAGCAAAGAGACAGCCGTGGGATGGGAGAGAATCCACCCAACAAGTGCTCAATGCCCAGAATACACAAGAACCCACAACCCACACAACTGGATTCAAAGACAGGCAAATGATCCAAATGTCTGGGGAGACATCTTCAGAATAAGATACCTAAATGGCCAAGAAGCACAGGAAAGGTGTCCAACATCACCAGTCACCCAGGAAATGCAAATCCAAACCACCAAGAGAAATTGTGTCGCCCCAATTAGAACGACTGTTACCAACAGGATAAAAATTGGAAAAGGATGCTGAAGATGCAGAGAGGGAGAAGGGGGACTCACATTGCTGATGGGAACATAAAACGCACAGCCATTATGGAAAAGAGTATGGTAGTCCCTCAAAACAGTAAGACTAGAACTACTTATGAGCCGGCACAAGTACGCCACTGTTGGGCACACATGCAAAGGCATTGACATCCACACATCAAAGAGACACCTGCCCTCCCACGTCTCTGTCAGCATTGCTCTCGAGAACGGTGAAAAGGTCACTGAGGTGTCCACTGAAAGATCAGTGGATAGAGTATGACATGCATGATAAAATGTTATTCAGCTGGGGGCTGGAGAGACAGCTCAGTAAAGTATGTGCCTTGCAAGCATGAAGACCTGAGGCTAGTCTGCGTAAATAAAAAATTATGATATATAATATAAAACATTATAAAAAGCCCGGCATGGTGGCATGTGCTCATAATCCCAGTGCTAGGCAGGCAGAGTCAGGCAGATTTCTGGAACGCATGAATTCCAGGCAAACGAGAGCAACCTTGTCTCAAGGAACAAGGAGGATGTTGTCCTGAGGAAGAATGTCTTAGGCTGACCTCTGATCTCAACACGTACATGCATATACCCACATTCATCCACAAAAAATAAACTTTAATATGATTCAACAGTGAAGAGATGAAGCTGTTATGTGCAGAGACATGGATGAGCAGAGAAAAGGCCATGTTAAGTAAAGTGAGCCAAGAACTGGAAGACAAAGACTGTGTGTTTTGTTCATATGTAGAAGCTAAAACCAGCTTCTGTTCATTCAGCAGCTGGTGGCCTGCTGAGGTGGGGCAGGGTGGGGCAGGTGGTTGGTTGAAAATGAACAGTAAATGAAGTCCTATTACAACAGGACAACAGTGGCTGATGACAGTTAATTGTGTGTTTCAAAATATCTAATACAGACCGGTCCTAACACAAAGAAATGATCAGTGCTGGAGATGACGGCTAAGCCAGTCACCTGACCGCGTCATCACATATCACATGTATATGTCAGCCCATAAATCTGTGCCATTACCACATTTCAATTAAAAATAAAAATATAAAAACAATGATCCCAGGTGGTGACCTGGTGACCTAGCATGGTTCCTGCTCTACCCCTAAGATAATAGCTACATATATCAGGCTCCTCCCAAGAATCCAAATGCCCCAATCCTGGCTTCACACCCGAGAGAGGTGGCCATCCACAGACACCTTTGACATGGGCAGAATCTGGAAGGCTCAAGCCCCAGGAAGGACAGGTCACACTGAAAGGCCTTCCTCTTCTTACTTCTGCACAGCTTTCACAGGAGTGCATACACACGGAGAAATACACAGTCACACACAAGTGTAGGACAGGTTCATCTCCATTCATATGTACACACACAAACAAGCACAGAAACTTCCAGCCAATCACACAGACACAGGTCATACATACGTGTCCACAAACTACACAGGCCATGTATATACATATTACATGTGCACTCACATCTGCCTCTGGATATTGGTCAGTCTTAAAGCCCAAACAAAGGAGCTTGGCTTGCAGTTAGATTCCATGCTAACCCTCTTCTCTGTCCACAGCATGGCTGCTCAGTGGGGTCAGCCACTTACAAGTGTGTGGATAGAGACACCACAGCCTGCCTGTGGGACCTGGAATCACAGCCTGCCTGTGGGACCTGGAATTACAGGAGGGGATGTGCACTGATGCCAGGTTCTGGAGATTAGAGCGAGAACAGTTTATAGGGAGTGGCTGGGGGTTCTCTTCCCCTATTGTAGGAGCTAGTCCAGGATGCTTCTCTGGCCCCAGTAACTTACAACCTTGGGTGAGGAGTCACAGGCCCCATTATTGGCCTGGCTCGCCAGCTCTGGTGACCGCCTCCCTGCACCAGTCACTGCCTTTTCTGGGATGCAGGACGGAGCATGGATGGAGGGTGGGATCCTAATGGAGTGGATGCTTTCCTTCGGAAAGTTCATTTGCAGGTTTGCATCCAAGGGTGTGTTTTCTTTAAGTCTCAGCCAGAGGTTGGATTTCAGATATCCTCTGCTGACTCTGTCTGCTTGAAGTTCTGTTTATTTGTTTGGATTGGCCAGTCAGAAGCTAAAATAAATAAACTGTGCTCCTTTTAGGATCTTGCTTAGCACACTTTGGACATGCAACCTGCTGCCTGGGACTGGGTTAAGAAGGAGCTCTTTGTTGATTCCACCGGGAGGGGTTTCCCCGCGTTTCTCAGGGGCCTTGCTGTCTCCATGCCCCTGCCCTCCACCTATTCCATTTCTCCACACAGCTGAGGGAACGCTCCTCTGAGATGCCTTCCTGGGTTCAGAAGGCGTGACAGGTAGACCTCATCACACACTGTTCCTTCTTCTGGATCTGGCTGGGGATCTTACAGTGAGTTCTGCATCTTCTCAGGGCACTCGGGGCTTCGCATCACTCCCTCTTCTCCACTAGAGTCCCACTGGTTCTAATAGCCAGAGCACAAGGGGTGATATTTGGTTGTTCACATGGGCGAAGTCTTACAGGCTTAGGGAGGTTGGGGGCCACAGACAGAAGTCCATCTTCCTGGGAACACCAGAAGCCATGTCCTGCTGTGCCACTGAAGCAATATGCTATTGGAGGTCTGGGAGATCACAGATAATGGGAGTTTCAGCCTTGAAACATATGGTGGGCACCATTGTTGGGAGAACTGAGAAGAGCTGGGAAGGCACAGGGGACTCTGGAGAAACAGAGGCCATGACGGGAGTGTCAGGAGAACAGAGTCCTGACATCCTTCACTCCTGTCTCCTCCAACCCCGAGATTAGATGGACTCTTGGGCTGATTCTGCGTCTTATTTTCCTTCCCCACAAGATGAGCTGATGGAATGCTCCAGTGAGCAGGAGTCGGGCTGGTGAGCTGCTGCTGGCAGACCACTGCAGACTCAGATCCTCTGCAGTGGCCAGAGCCTGAGGACCAGGCTCTCAGCCATATTCAGCTTAGGAGATGACCCAAGAATAGTGTGCCCCAGGCAAAAAACGGTTCCTTGTCATCTTGTGAGCTCTCATGCCCTTCCTGATGGGACACCTCTGTCTCCAACACAAATGGGGGCCAGCAGGTATCCCTGTGTCCAATCTCAGCTACTCCTGGGTAGAACAGGGTAGGTTTCAGTCAGGAATCATTCTTCTGGGATACTCAGTGCATCTGTTTCTCAAAGGTTCCACCAGGCACATGACAACAGGAACTCTGCCCTTAAGTCAATGTTTTCCCATGATCAGTGTTCACCAGACGTTGGGGAAATGGACACATGGGGCCGTAGCTTTGTCCAGGCTTAGGTTGCTTATGGTGAGGTATGCTCCTGGCCATCTGGACTCCCTGCCAGTAGTTATCACATCCCAGAGAAGCTTCCAGAAGCCTCTGTTGGAAGACTCACCCTTGGGGAAAGGGGTCTCCTGATGCTCACACCTGGCAGGCCTTTCTTCCCGGACCCTGTTGCTGTAGCCCCCATTCCCAGGAAGCACCAAGGGCTTCCTGAGCCAGATTCCTGCTTAACTGAGAGTCCCTGTCACTTCTGCCCATACCTACACCAGTTTCCTTCCCCCTTGAGTGTGTCCCTGTGTCTGAGCAGAGAGACAGGCACCCTTCCCCATCTCTCCTTCTCACCACCTCTTCTGCCCAAACACTCACACTCAGACAGTCCCCATGGCCTATGGCTCAACTCATATACACCCCCAAAGGGCTGAAATGGGTATTCTGACAGTAACTTAACTACCCTGGGCTGCAGCATCTCTGTAGGGTGGAGGTGATCTCACACCCATCAGCAGGTGTGAGCTGTAAACACATCAAGGTCCAGTCACACTCAAGAATTGAGGCTCTGATCATGGCACACAAAACCAACCTTAAAAGAGGATGATGAGGCACAGAAGCCAGTAGTGAAAGGCACATTCTGCTTAGTTCCCTTCCTGTGAGATGTTCAGGCCAGGCAAACTTCAGAGAACTAAGGCCTGGAGCCAGGAACAGGAGAGGGATGGGAGGGGGGCAGGAGTAGGGACTGCTTTAGAGTCCTTTCTAGGGAGAGGAAAGTGCCGTGGGAAAGAGGAGAGAGCGTGGGGGCACAGCTCTGTGGGAGTGCTAAACAGCTCAAATGCTAAACATATGTATTTTGCCACAATTTACAAAAATAAGCAAACCCTTGACACTTAAGTTGGTTTAAAACAGAAAGAAAGACACAAACACTAAACAAAACCAAACGTTTTTTTCACCAGAGCCTCAGGACCCCCTTCCTGTCAGCTGCCTTCTCCTGCCCTCTGCAGGGTGGGGCTGGGGGGAAATCTTGCGACAGGGCTTCACTTGCCAAGGTGAGTTCCTGAGACAAGCCCAAGAACCCGTCTCCTCTCCAATGAGGAGACTCTGGCCCAGGCTGTCCCTCTGCCCCAAAGTGGAGAAAGAAGCTCTGAGAAGAAGCAGTGGGAGCCAGGAGGCCAGGGCTGGCTTGGCCTTGTCCTCTGTCATCCCCCACCAAGGTCCCCCCTGCCCTGTGATTAGCAGCAAGAGGATGGCTTGTCTAATCCAGCTCCTGCTGAAACAACAGAGTCCCTAATTGAAATGTATGAGAAACAATTAAGAGTAATTGGCATCAATTAATACGTGATTTTCTCCAAAAGAGTACACAAGGAGAGGCGGAATCGCATTACGGGTTTCCACGGGCACACCGATGGCTTCCACGGGGACACATGGTTTCCACAAGCACACACATGCAGTTTCTACAATTACATTCCTCCCCCAGACAGGTTCATGTTGGCAGGAGGAATGTGTCTGAACTCTCACATGCGATGGCCGATGGCTGAGGGGCTGAAGCTGATGTGTGTGTGTGGTGGTGGGGGTGGGGGTGGGGGTTAGCCAAGGTTCCAAAGAAGGAAGTGCCCGCCTGCCAGTGCTCCTGGCAGGCGGGTCTGCCATACAGAATCCCCAAGCCTGCTCCCCACTGGGACCACTCTCTGTCGGCTCTGTTTAGGACATGTGTGGATACCTGGGTGCAGGCGCCACACTTCCCTCATCCTCAGAGAGACTTGGGATCCATATCTGCATCAAGTGACCCTGAGTCCCAGAATCCTCCAGGCTGTGCAGAGCTGACTGCAGTGAGCTGTAAGTCCTCACCTCGGTCACTTCCAAGGAGGAGCCTGTGGTGAGCTCCATTAGCTTAGAACTCTGGCCAGGGCCTCAGCCCAAAGGCTGGCAATGGCCCTCCCCATAGAAGGTGCCAGGCCAGCAGCAGTCTGCACCATCCAGCTGCTGCTGGGGACCAGGATTGCGGTGAGGACCCTACCAACAGGTGGGATTTTTCTATACGAACTGGCTTGTTGAAGATTCAGGCACCCACCAACTATAGAACTATAGCCTGGAATCTTCCCTCATTTGTTTACTCCTTCACTTATTCACATCCATGCCTCCCGTCTTGTGCCTCAGCCTCTCATATGGGGTTCTGCAGTAGGCCATGCCCTCCGGGAGATGATCCTGCCTATCCATCAGTATGCTGTGGTACATCAGGTTGGCTCCCTAAGCATCCTGTGCTCAACATCTCCACGGAATGTGCCCCCCCCCCCACTATGCCAGTACAGGGAGCCACAATCTGGGACACAGGCAATGCTCACCCCCTCAACCCACAGGGGGTCCAAGCCCACCCAGGAGTGAGCCCTCTCCCTGAGGAAAGGCCTGTTCTAGGCTATCCCCGGGAGCCCATAGTGGGCAGACACTGGCTGCTGTGTGGGCTCAGCCCCCTTCTTATCAGATGGAGCTGCTTCAATTCCCAGCATTCAGGTCCATTTCCTGTGAACTGAAAGCCAAGCTCCAGACACAAAGGACTGGCTCTTATCTCAGCACCCTCTGACCCCAGATGCACACGCCCCAGGCAGCTCTCGTTTCAACAGGTGAGACAGTCACTTGCAGGGGGAGGAAGGGTTTGGCGGGCAGGCTGTATGGGATAGGGAGCAGCAGGGCTTCTAAGCCTGGAAAGCAAGAGGACTCCCCTCGGATCTGAGTCTTTCTGACTTCGCCTCTAGGATCAGCCTGAGGACCTATACAAGAGATTATAACCGCCACCACCACCCCTCTGGAGCCTGGGACACCCCCCACCCCATCCCCCCACCCCCCCACCCGCGGCAAGCTCTGCAGCTATATGCTCTTGCTGAGGTCAGGACTGCTGATTTTCATACAACACTGTTGCCAGCCCTGAGCTTGGCTACTTAGTTTTGGCCAGGCAGGGGTTAAGTGCGTCTGTGTTTTTTGACAAGTCCAAGGTGAAGTGGGTGGCCAGAAGTCTCAGAGGCATCCTTAACCCCTCTTGGCTGGGAAATCTCACAACCCTCTGGATAAGCTCTGTCTTTATCACCTGTGATAGGCATCTGAGGCCCAGAGCATAGGGCTGCATTCTTATATTTTTGGTTGTGAGCCTAGCCTTTAATGGCTGAGCCATCTCTCCAGCCCAAGGCTGCATTCTTAAAGGGACAGATCGCGAAGCCTCCTCCTGGACCTCTGTCCTTCCCCTGGAGGAACTTGGCTCAGAAGCTTACAAAGTCCCACTAGGTAGGGGTCCTGGCTGGTGAAGCATGGGGTCTTCAAAGCTTTAGCAATGGCTGATTCTCTCGATCTCTCTGCTTTCTTCCCCAATAATGTTTATTTTCCTATAGCCAGGTCACTCTCAACCCCTGAAAATGAGGGGAGACTGAGGCTCACACTGGGCTGGCCGAGTGGCAGAGTGGCCAGCCACTGTGGGGCTGGCTGAGTGGCAGAGTGCCCAGCCACTATGGAGCTTCCTGGGACTAGTAGGGCCACATCTTCTTAAGCCCACAGCCCTTCCTCTGTCTGGTCTTTCTTTTGTGATGGCGTCGAACTAATGTTAGAGTGAGCCTACAGCCTGTGACACTAATTCTGAATGTCGATGGTGACATCTTAATGCTCCTAAAAGTGCAGCTTGGATAGACCAGCAGAGTTGCATTCTCATGGCTCACCACCCAGGGATTAGATGAGTCCCGTTACATCAAGTGTCGGGCACAGGTAAAGGAGCAGAGTGAATCCTGCCCTATGCTTCGATCTTCCAATGCAGAGTCCACAAAATCAAAATCTCCATGGCAGGCTCACAAGCTCCACTGGGGCTAACTTCACCTATCCTTATAGGCCCTCATCTCCAACACATCTGGGTCCCACCTCTATCTCTCAGTGCCACAGGCCATCAGAATGCCACATGGTTAAGGGTATCTGAGTACAGATGACCCAGAAATGGGGCCCATGACTCAGTGCGAGCTTTGAGTGCCAGGCAATATACCCCAAGATCTAGATCTCACATTACCTTGGAGCCACTGAGTCCTGGATGGTACACGCCATACCTGTCCTGCACTGGGTGCATCTGGGTGCCTTTGGCACCCATTCTGGAGGCCTCCATGGTAGAGGGCTGGCTGCTAGGGATGGCAGAGGAGCTGCAAGATCTTTCTTATTTTTCTAAGAACTGGTCCATGGAGGAAGAGCCCCTTCAATATCAAGGAGAAAAAGCTTCAGCTAGTCCAGAGTCAATATCAAGGAGAAAAAGCTTCAGCTAGTCCAGAGGAACAGGACCCCAAAGTCCTCTGATGCTACAGAGCCAGCCCTGGGGACCCTGAACCTGAGACTGAGCACAAATCTGGGTGAGTAAACATGACACTTCTCTTCCTTAATAAGAAAAATGGGACACAAGAGCGAGATACTGAGCCAGGATCCCACCTGGCTGTAGCAAGAGCTGACTATGTGCTCTGGGGCCCTTCTTGTGTTCTGGTATCTGAGCCTGGTTCTCAGGGTGAAGGCTCATTCCCGGGTCTGAAGAGACAAGCTTCAGGCACAGGAGTGGCTCTTCTGGCAGCCTTCCTTGTTCTGTAGGGAGGCCTGTGCTGACTGTGGCCAGTTTTGGCTTTATCCCTCAGCCCAGGGACAGAGACCAAAGCCTTTGATTCAAGAGGACATCTGCACATTCCTCCCCGGTTCTGTAAAGAGCCCAGCTGCCAGAGGAGTGATGAAACCACTAGACATGCTGTCAGCTTCCCCATGCCCCCCTGACAGACCAGTTGACACAGCCAGGGACTTGTTATCCACACGGGGGGACAGTTTCAGTTCTCACTGTCATTTAATAGGCAGAAACAGACACTGCAAGGCACAAGACAGCTCTCCATGACAGAACTTGACCCTAAGCACAAGCAGTTTCAAGGCTGATAGCCCCTGACCAGGAAGCACTAATGCCCCTGCCAAGGTCAACAAGAGCTGAGAACTCAATCAGGGGTGTGCTCAGGGTGCCTTGGAGAATCTTCCAGGTTTGACTGTGTCCCAGCTGAGCACTTTCCCACACCCCAGCATCCAGGAAGCCCAGCATCCCCTCAGTGTGAGGCATGCCTCTGGAAACAATTCAGCTCATGTGAGAGGATTCAAGATCTCCAGGATGTCTCTGGGAAACAGTGTGTTGGTCAGATTCTAGAATCACCTAGAAGGGAAGAGAATCTCAGTGTGGACCTGTCTAGGATAGGTTGGCCCCATGGGCTTGTTGGTAGGGGACTGTCTTGAGTATGTTAGTTGGGGTGGGGTGACCCACCCATTGTGGGTGGCTCCATTCTCTAGCAGGGGATTGCAGACTGTATGAAAGCAGGGTAAGCTAGCTGAGTGTGGGTAGGCATGCATTCATTGCTCCCTTGACTGCAAAGCTGATGTGTTCTGCTCAGTTCAAGCTCCTGTTGCCCTGGCTTCCCCACCGTGATGGACTGTGCTTTGAACCATGAGCCAAAACAAACCCTCTCTCCCTTAAGTTGCTTTTGTCAGAGTATTTTATCAATGAAACAGGAAGAGAAACTAAGATGCTTGGTGTCGCTAGATCATGTTCTCTGAAGAGCTTATTTCACTGCTCAACAAGCCCCAGTTCCCCACAGCTCAGGTCTATTCTCTGAGCCTCCAAACTGGGATAACAGTGGCATGGTTTCCCAGGATGCTCTCTGTAGAGTTAAAGGATAGAAGGTGGAAGGGAGCTGAACTAGAAAAGGTTCTAGGACCCTGTGGGGCTACTTCAATTTCTCTCCCTGTCCTTCCCTCCAGAGCAGGTAGCACAAGGCTGAGACAGTGCCCTGGGGTATGTCACCCTGGGTACCATGCACCCACCTGTCTGCCTTCCTCCCTACTACTATGACTTTAGCCTCTGAGAAAGGCTCAGTTTTGCCACCCAGGTGTCCACGGGTAGTAGCCATGAGCAACAGCTGATACTCTGCCCCCCAGTAACTGGAGCATTGCTGGGCTAAATAACAGCACTGGGTGACTGTTCCACCTGGGACCTGCCACAGCCTCCTGCTGTTGGTCCTAATAGTAGGAAGAGGTCCCTGAAAGGTGATTCCTGGGTGTATGACTGGGGAGGGGTGAGAGAGAGGGATGGAGGGACATGGCCTAGGGAAAGAATAAACAAAGAAGCAGGGGTGTCTCTGCCTAGATGGCTCCCAGTGGAACCCCAGGCTTTCCTGCTGAGAATAGTCTTGGACTGTTGTGGTCTCCTCCTTAAGCCAAGGGGCCCAGCACAGGCCAGCACCCCTGGATTCAGACTTGTCCCTGAAGGGTTCGGAAGGCCATATGATGAAGTACCATGGAACATCTTGCCAAGTAAGAATTCAGAAAAGAAAAAGACCAGATGTAGGTACACATGCATTCTAAATTCTAGTCTCTGTGACAGTATTAGGGTCTCCCTACCCTGTGTACAGGCCACTGACTTCCCACTGCCCATGAGGAGCTTGGGGTCTGAGGGCCACTCCGCTGCTCCAGCCTGTCCACACGTTCCTTACAGGCCAGTTACCTGTAGAGGCCCCGCCAGGCAGGACTGAAAGCCGACTCCTGTGAGGAGCAATTTTTCTGTCTGAAACAGAGGAGACATTGTGTCCAGTGAGGCCAAGCGTGGCCTGTGTGGGGTCAAGAGACACCTCTGTCCCTAGCCGTGAGACAAAGCAGCTTCTGCTGTCCAAGGCCCACCTGCTGGTGGCTACCTGGAGGTGCTCCTTGCTCTGGCCTTCATCCCTCTAGTTAGCCCTGGCACCGCTGGTGTCTGGGGATGGGGTGCCAGAGAGGTGGTGAGGGTGCCACAGGATGGGAGGGGCCAGCCATATCACTTGCCCAGGCCAGGGGGCTTATGCTGGGGTGGGCACATGTCCAGTCAAGAGGCCAGCCCATGGCTCCCAGCCATGCAGTTCTGATCATAGACCAGGATGGGCTTTGGTCCTGGGAGCTTGGTTATCAAGAAAAACTCTATCAGGGCATGGGGGGGGGGGATGGTAAAAGGAAGGAAGAGTAAGGGAGGCAAAGACGAGGGAGGGGGAGGGGAGGGGGAAGGAGGGAGGCGGGAGGGAAGGAGGGAACACAGACCTATGAGCTGTCAGATTAATCTCCTCAGCCCCCTGTACACTTTCAGTGGTGTCCCATTCCCTGCCATTCCTCCCTGTCCGGAGTCCTCCTTCATCTAGGCCCTCTTCCTCCCATCTATGAAAAAACGAGGTGGGCAAACCCACTGTAGAGAGCCCCTGAAGGAGGCAGGCGACCCCAATGTAGAGAGCCCCTGCCTTTTTTCTCAGTGAAAAAATCTGCCCCTTCTGCCTGCAGAGCAGTCCAGGGGAGGCAGGATTCAGAGCTGGGGCAACAGTGAGTGTCCTAATCTATGGAGGCCTCCTCAACACATTACTAAGTTGTTTCATTGTCCTGCAGGGGCCAGAGGCTGGTAGCACTGGAGGAAAAGCCCTCTTTGCTGATGAGGTTCTGGGATATGAGGCCTGCCATTTTTACTGCTCCGGATTAAGAGCAGTCAAGCCTGCTGGAAAGAATGGCTGCTCCCAGCCAAGCAGTCCCTGACAGTGTTTCCGGCTGCATTTCGGCTCCTAATACTGGCACTGAGGAGAAGAACAGGAATCCTCCGGCCTAAGACTTATATGGTTGTTCACCCAGGCTAAGAGCCCTACCTGCCCAAGCCCACAAGCTGCCAGCTCATAGATAGCAGGGCACCCCTGGGAGCAGGAGGAGATGTCCTTCACAGGTGCCGGGGCAGGCCTGCTCTGTCAGCTCACATACTCACGTCTGCCTGCTCATGTGGCATGAAGGTAGAGACTAGCCTTGTGTCTGCCTTGCTCAGCTCTGGCTGAGTACTGCCACCCTCTCCCAAGTTGCTCTGAGCCCAGGGTTAAACTTGAACATGAAGGATGTGTGTGGGGTTTGCCTCGGCTAGAACCAGCAAGGTCAGCAGGTCCTTATGCAGTGGGGGCCCTGCATGAAGCCCCAAATTTGGCAATAGCATGCAGGAGACGCCAGCAAAGAGCATGAGCTGACCTGAAAGAAAGCCCCTAGGATGTTACGGCATCACTGTAAAAACTCCCTGAGAGCCAGGGCCGCCATAACAGAGAGCTACCCACAAGTGTACCCACTGTGAACCTGCCAAAGCCTGGAGTATGTACTAGAAGAGACAGACTTAAAGAGGTCTAGATAGTGGGGCCAGAGCCCCAAGCCCCCACTTTTAAGATGCTTTTGTCTTTCATTTCTCCTAGCATTGACAGGCATGGGGAATAAGACAGGATGATAGCCCCAACAGCACGGAAATCCCAAGCTCAAAAGGGAGAACAGATGGATGCCAGGGTCTACTGTAGAAGGCAGGTGCTCTCAGAGCCCACCCCACCCACTCCAGACCTAGTGCACTGGCCTGCTGAGTCACAGTGGTTCTCCTCAGCCTGCTTGGAGTAGGGCTGCCATGGGGTCCCAGATCCAAGGGAGGGACAGGGAGGGTCCTCTTGGGAGCATTCACTGGCCCTTCTTCAAGATCAGGCTACAGGGATTGGACTGAGGGCGGCTGGAGGCTCTGTTGTCTTTAATTCTGTTTTTACAAGGAGTGTGAGATTTACAGGCTCCAGAGGGGAAGAAAATGGTGTAACCTGAGTCAGTCAGCAGCAGTTCATGCTGGGCTGGCTTCTCTCACAGAGTCTGCCAGCGACGGTTGAGTACCAGGTCCACACAGAGAGCCACTGCCCATGGTCACAGAGTTCCTGTGCTGTGCTAACGATCATATGCACACATACCACATATACAGATGCATGAGTATCTACATGCAAATACCACAGGCAACTGTATAAAGAAACACATACATATCTGTACATAACACACAAACATACGCATGTGCATACAGAAATGCACAAGCAGTTCATGTCACACATAGATGCACACACTCCTATAGGTTCAGTCCACACACAGGAATACCCACTCACGCTGGATCTTAAGGCCTATTCCCCCACTTTTCACACACACAAACACACATGACTAAACACTTATAGCACACAGCTGTCTATGAGGTCAACTTGGCTGAGTGGTGGCTGCTTTCACATGTATTTAAACTCTTCCCCTTCCCAGATTTTTTTGTTTTCATTTTTTAAGCAATTAAATTTACTTTTATTTATTTATGTATGTGTCTGCCACCTGAGTGCTGGTGCCCATAAAGACCAGATGAGGATGTCAGATTCCCTGGAGCTGGAGGTTGTGAACTTCCCAGTATAGGGGCTGGGGAACCCAACTCAAGTGTTCCTAACCATTGACCAATCTTTTCAGCTTCCTGTTTCCTGTGTGCGCGCGCGCGCGCGCGTGTGTGTGTGTGTGTGTGTGTGTGTGTGTGTGTGTGTGTGTGTAGTGGTATTGTGTTCCCCAAAATATTGTGCACCCTAATAAACTTATCTGGGGTCAGAGACAGAACAGCCACTAGATACAGAGGCTAGAAAATGGTGGCACTCACACCTTTAATCCTAGCACTCCAGAGACAGAAATCCCTCTGGATCTCTGTGAGTTCAAGGCCACAGTGGAAACGGCCAGGCATGATGACTCATGCCTTTAATCCCAAGAAGTGAGCCTTTAATCCCAGGGAGTGGTGGTAGAAAGCAGAAAGGTATATAAGACGTGAGGACCAGAAACTAGAAGCATTTGGCTGGCTAAGCATTTGGCTGGTTAAGCGTTCAGGCTTTCGAGCAGCAGTTCAGCTGAGAGCCATTGGGATGAGGACACAGAAGCTTCCAGTCTGAGGAAACAAGACCATCTGAGAAGTTGGCCAGGTGAGGTTAGCTGTGGCTTGTTCTGTCTCTCTGATCTTCCAGTGTTCACCCCAATACCTGGCTCAGGTTTGATTTTATTAATAAGACTCTTTAAGATTAATGCTACGCGTGTGTGTGTGTGTGTGTGTGTGTGTGTGTGTGTGTGTGTGTGTGGTGTAGTTGTTGTTGTTGCTGCTGCTGCTGCTGCACAAACAGCCCTGAAGTACTCTCTCCATGTGTGTAGAATGGACAAACCCTTATCCAGCCTTCTTCCCTCTTGGGGCCAGCACAGTGTGCACTGCAGACAGGACAAAGCAGACATCTCCCTCAGGCATGCCACCTGGCTGGGCCGTGAAGGAGGAATGAGAAGGTCCATGACTACCTGACCTCACCAAGCTCCTCTCTGGTCTCAGGGAACTCAGACAGGGTAAGTGTATCTCAGAAGCTTTTGCTGCCACCACGGTGGCTGGGTGGGTGGAGGGCCTCTGAGCCGCTCTCACATGGTGATCAATGGAGATCAAAGAGCCCCGTCTTATCTCAGGAGGACCTTTGTGCAGTGCCAGGGGACAGAGTCAGCAGGAAGACGTGGTGCTTTCTAAAAGTGTGAGGGTGTTCTTTAAACAAGCATATTATCGATTCCTCTCTCTTCCCTGCTCTGAGTCGGGGGAACCAATGCAGACTTTGTGCTCTGAGGCGATAGTAACAGTAGCCTGATAAACAAGGCTTCTTGTTCAAGAATGCCAGTCCTAGACAGTCTATGGGTTCTCTGGTCACTTGCTTCCTATCTCTGCACCTCAGAGGCAGCCCTCAGCACATTGCTTTGCAGAGGGCAACCTCAAGGGGGAGCAGGAGAGAAGAGAGAGTTTACCACTGCAAATCCCAATGTCTCACACTCAAATCTCCAGGGATCTATAAGGTCTGGTCCTCAACAGACAGTAAGTGATTTTCCTGTTCAATTCCTTGTCTGGGAGCTGGAGAGATGGCTCAGCACTTAAGATTGTGTGTGCATTGCTCCTGCAGAAGACCCAAGTTTGGTTTCCCAGCACCACATCAGGAGGCTCACAATGGCTAACAGAATGTCAGCTCTGAGGGATCCAATGCCCTCTTCTGGCCTCCGCTGGCACAGCACCCACTTGCATATACCCACACACATACATAACTTAAAAATAATAAAATCTTTAAATAATCCTAGTCTTGTTATTTGGCACATGCATGTTGTTTTATTGTGGGACTGCAATACTACTAATGAACAGTAGAGGGCAGTGGTGTATGTTTTGCCTGGGTCTGTGTCCAAGAAAACACAGGTTTCTGGGGGAAAACAATACATACTAGGCATGGCTATTGGTTATAAGCTTCCTTCCCCCAGGAGTGGCTCTGCTAGTCTCTCTCTTCACAGTGACCTGCCATATGTAGCTGATATCCTGTTGACTGGGACAAAAGCTGGCCCTGGGACCCTCAGCACTGTGTTCTCTAGAGGTCAGGTGTCTCTTGACTGACATATCTGATCTTGGCTTTTCTTTTGTCTTTCTGCAAATGTGAGCAGAAGATGCAAAGCTTCTTGAGGAAGCTCGGGAGAGCCATGAAGAAGCACGTGCCTGCCTGTGGATGATAGCTTCAGGACTGTGTGGGTGTGCTGGGGCAGAAGAAAGAAAGGACTCCACTGGGCCCCAATAGACCTGACCTAAGCTTTGGTCTTGCCCTTGACATGGGGAGTTCTTAGTAACTCAGTTTCCCTACCAGACTGGGAAGTAGTAGATGAAACGAGGACCCTGTACCTCCCTGCCCTCTTTCCCACCCGAGCCAGGGCCCAGCCAGATGAATGCTGACCCCATCCCATGTCCATCCTGAGGATGTTTCATCCTTCTGCTCCACTGACTCCCCAGCCTAGCGGGTGGGGGCGTCAGATTCCTCCTTAGGCTCTGCTCAAACTGGGAACAAGGCCTGAACTTCCCACCTTCCCTGTACTCCAGCTTTCTCAGCTAGAGAATGCCAAACTCTAGCCTAAATGCCCCAGGATGGCAAAAGGACCCACATCCCCCTATCATTCAAGTCTCAGCCCTTGATGCTGGCAGCATAAAAAAGAGGGTGCAGGTGAAGTCCACATCAAGCCTTGCCCTGGCTTCTCTGTCTCTGCAAGTGACTGAAGGGCCACCTGAGGTCCTGGCCACCAGGCAACACCACCCCAGCATGATCAGTGGGCTCACTGGTGGCATTTCTTGCTGTCAACCCAAATGCCATGCCATGTTTGCAGCTGTGTGCAGTGTTGAAGGGGTCAGTCACCTACAGGTGCATCTTTCCTGGGAGAATGGGCAGGAAGGCTGGGGTGTTCTAAGCTCCAGGTATCCTATGACTTTTTTCATTGTTCCTTGTCTTCCAGTTCTTGGTGAGCCCCAATGACGTTCAACACTTACACTTCTATTTTTGTTATTTCACCTTGGTACATGGTTATTGGGATTCAGCACCTCGGGGGGAGTTCAAAGGTGTAAGGACACAATAAATGGTCCCAAGTTAGAAAATGAGTTTTACATGTCTGTGAAGTACTGAGTCCTGTCTGCCCATGTTGTCTGGTTTAAGTTGTGAAAGAATAAGGAGAAAAATAAAAAGAACATAGGAAGGGGAAAAAAAGAAAATTGGAACTACATAATAATTTTCTTAAAAACCAACCAGGCAACAGTGTTCAGGTCCCAGGAGCAGGAATGGTCTGGGGGAGCTGTGGGTTAAGGACCCGGTAAGACAGAGCAGGAAGCAGGTTCCAAGGACACTCTTAATACAGTTATTAAAATCCGGTCCGTGTCTTCCTTATAATTGGGTTTCACCGCATAATTTAAGAAAAGCCACACAAAAAAAAAACCTTGCAGTGAAAAACCGGGGTATAATTTTCTTCAATCAAGCCTGACTCATGACTGCAATTACCCCGACCCTTTGCGCGCTCGCTGCGATGCTCCGGGCCGCGCGGGGCCGCTGTGGGTGGCGACCTTTCATGTGCCTCTCAAACCAGTCTTTATTGTAAGGTTTCAAATTAGCGCTAGCAGCAATGAGCAAATTTGATAATTCGATCTCAAATTAGTTAATGTAATGTGCCAGTAACCACTAACGAGTGCGTTACAAAGATGAAAATGTATCTTTTCGGAGTTGGGATATAAAGTTAACCAGCCTGTCATTTGACTTTTGGAAATTTTTTTTGGGTCTTCATTAAAGGAAATAATCTCATAAGCAATGTGCATCCTTGTGGCACTGGGGTGTCCAGGGAGGAGGGGGCGTGTCGGTGGAGGCAGGAGATCAGAGGTGAATCCTGATGCCGCCTCAGAGGGTTTCCAGAAACAGCTATGACTGATGGCCAGGTGGCGAGTGGGGGAGGGGACAGGAAGGATCTGGCCCACAGGATGGTTCTGCTTGAACATTAGTCCAAAAAGGCAAGAAAAAGCTCTTGGCAGCCTGATGATACCAGACTGCTGGCTTCCAACTGCTCACTCACTACTATGGAGCATGTGGCCCAGGACCAACCCCTGCTGAGCAGGCAGTAACAAGAAATGGTCCCAAGAGAACATGTGACCCCCCATGTATCTGTCCTTGTCAGCTGGGGTCTCCTGCAGGGTCAGTGCGAGTCCAGCTTGGAATGCCCTTGGATCCCAGTCTCTTCTCTGTCATGTCTCAGGTCTACACAAGACATCTACTATGTCACAGGAACAGAAAGATAAGGAAACAAATGTCTCTTACATCAAATGGCAAGAAAGAGATGTCTACCCCTGGGGACACAAGCCCCTTGCAAGCATGAGGACCTGAGTTCAATGCCCCAGAATTCACATAAAAAGCAAGGTGTGAGGGTACACACTTGTAATCCCATCAGCAAGGAGATGATGACAGGCGGATCCTGGGGCTCCAGGCCAGTGAAAAACCCCACCTCAAAAACAAAGAGGATGCCATCTGAGGTCATTCTTTGGCCTCCTCTCACATGTACATGTACATCTGCACAAAGAAACACACACACACACACACACACACACACACACACACACACACACACACACAGATCCTCACACTATCACACTGCCAATCATAGAAGATTAAGGGTCAAGGGTTATCTAAAGCTTTCTGTGCACAAAGCTTTAGAGAGCCCAGAGCCCAGGCCTGGCTGGATCCTGGTACCACTGCCTACTGACTATAATGTCTCCTCAGCTCCTTGCTTCCCTTTTCCTTGCTCTCAGTACTTAACGTACGTCGTTGGCATTTAATAACTGACAAGCCTTCCCTGAAAGTCCAATGAACGTGGAGTTGAGGCCTGAAGAATTCCAAAGCTCTTTCAGGCTGGGGGAAGGACCTCCCTGCACTCAGGAGGCCAGTCTGGCTGACCTCCCCCCCCCCTCCACACCCTGTGGGTGGCAAAGGGTCAACATGAGAAAAGACTGGAGAAAAGGGCCAGACTGTTGCTGGGTAGTTCTGCTGGGGCCCTGGACCTGTGACTTTAATCAGAACTGAAAGGAGCCTCCAGCCACCTGCCTGCCGGGACAGAGGATTCCTGTGCGACCTGGTTCCTGGAGAGAAGGGGCTGTTCTTTATCTGTGTGGCCCCAGCCCTCTCCTCCAGGAGGATGGCCCCCAGCCCACTGAGAGCCGCCACTGTTCCCTCATCTGATGGATGAAAGGAATCTGGAAGCCCGATACTGTCCCTTGAGATGACATTCAAGCCCTCGGATACCTCTGCAGACAGAGCCACAGCCACCGGCAGACGCATCTCTTCACCCCACCCCTGCTCCCCTCACCCCATGGAGCCCGGCCTCAGCTTGGAGGCCTGCTCTAATCAATGTAAACCATAGAGACCTGGGGGAGACTGCGATTGGAAGGTTGCAAAAGTAAAACGTGATTAAGAGTGAAGTCACCGGGGATGCTCTCAATTGAAGCCTTTGAAACCAGCTCGGGTGGATCAGCTTTCCCTCACCGGGAGACTTCTTGTCAGTTTCCATGTAAAGTAAAAAGACGAAAAATGCAAAAGACAAAAGCGTTTGGGGCCCTCCTCTCTAGGCGGCCGGGGACAGCCACCATGTTCTCTTGGCTCATTAAAAAAGTCTAACAAAGAACAACAACTAGCTGGGCTGACTTCTGACAGGAACAATGGGAAAGTGGGACTCACGATGTCTCCCTGCCATACACCATGTCCTTCAGCAGCCGCTCCTCCCGGCTGGCTTTCAGTCCCACCTTCCCTCCGTGCTTGCAACCCCGGCTGACGCAGCACTCAGACCCACTAACAAATCCATGGACACAGCATCCTGGGTGATGGATGTACCCCTTCCTGGAACTTGAATATAAATCCTGGCCTGCACCGGGATCCCTGGCAGTTTGATTGATTGGTGCTGTGGCTGGGTCGCCCTGTAGACTTTCAGAAACTTGGAAAGGTAAGGGATGCAGGGAGAAGGAAAGAGACACGAAACCAGCCAGCCAGAGACAACGCACATGCTCAGCTCACGGTAGGTTCCTGTCTCTCTGGCCTTCCACTGGCAGGGTGTGGCAACTCAGTCAACCTCCCTCTCCCCGGAGACCGCTCCTCTGCAGGTTTCTCCGCTAGTGTGATGTTACCATCACTTTATCATAAACGGGCAATGAAGACATTTAAAGCTGCTACTGTTATAATCTATCCAAGATGAGGGAGGGCGAGAGCTGAAGCCAACTCCTGGCTTCCTGTCCCATCTGTCTGCCAGACCGTGGCTACAGGTCCAGTGCATCCTCCCCCAAGGCTGGTAATTGCGAAAAATGAAGCAGCTGAACCTGAACCAGGAGATCAAAGAACTAAGAACTCAGGATAAGAGGAGGCGGAGGGGGAGGGGCTCTAAGAGCAGCTCGGGGCGGGGTCAGTGATGGGGGACACCACAGAGCCCACCAGCCTTTATTGGTGAAGCAGGGCTAAAGTAGGCAGAGAGGCAAGATACAGGCATGTGAAATTGGCTCTCAGGGCAGAGCAGAATGACTTGACCAGGGGAGTATTCGGGAAAACGGCCAGTCGGAGGGTATCCTAAGTGATCCCGGTCTCTTTTCTGGCCTCCATCTGACCTGCATCTCTCTTGCTATCTGGCTATCTAATTAGCTCCGTGAAAATGACCTTTCAGCCTCTGCAGAGACTTAAGTTTCCTCCATCTCTCTCTCTCTCCTTCTCTTCTTCCTCTCTAGTCCCTCCAGATCCCAGTCTTCTCTCTCCAAATTTCCAGTGACAATTTTAAAAAAATGCCTTGGCAGTGGGGTGTTGAGAAAAGCCACCAAACTGACATTGTGCAGCCCCGCTCTGCAGCATCTGTTGCCCGACACCCTTGTTACCCATCCTTAGAGACCGGCACTTTGAACTGCCAGGGCCACCGGGGACCCAGGATCTTCTCTCCTTGGATTCAGGCGACATGACTTGGATCAGATTCCTGTTTCTGGCTTCACTACAGAGATGGACTGTGGAGGGTGGATCTCATCTCCTGACACTGGGTGACTTATCAATTTGGTTTTATTTTTAAGTGGGTGAATCTGTGCCACGAGCCCCGTGCTTCCCCCACGGTCGGCGATAAATCGTGGCTGAGTGCTAACAGCACACACATTGACTCCCATTAATGCTTCCTGTGTCGGGATGCTGGGTTAGAGCCAGTTCGGCTGCATGAGGAGCTTTCCCGCTGGAGGAGTGAGGCCTCTGGGCTGCCTTCCAGTCCTAACTGGCAGCTAATGCTTTAGCACATTCACAAAACCCACGCTAGGGGTACAGGCACAGCTGGGGTTTGCCTGGGTCAGAGATCACAGCGGGGCCTGAAGGCCCTGGGTGATGACGTTGGCCTCAGATAGGACACACAAAGCAGAGTGAGGTGCTTGTATGGCAGGACTCCTGGGGACATGACTGTGACAGGCCTGAACTGACAGTCTCTAGTTTATGTGCATATTCTAATCTTTTTTCCTGCTTTGCTTCTTGTCCGGCCTGCTTTGGGAGGTGGGAGCGGGACTCTGCACCTCTGAGTGCAGACCCTCCCCTCTGGAAGCTGCTCTGAATGCCACCATCTCCTCCCCACCAGGGCTCCTGGGACACTGAGCTCCCACGCCAGGCAAGGCTTCCCACCCTGACTCAGGCCTTGGGATGACTAATCATGACAGGGAGCAGGGAGCAGCTCCGGTGCCTCCAGAGCCGAGCGGAACTCCCGGGAGCATTTCGTAGACAGCTAGTGGTTAAATTCCTTTTCAACGAGTATTCTCGCCTTTATGTCTAAACCCTCCGTGGGCTGAAGGCTCGTGGATGAGGCAGCAGAAACCACATCCTCCTTCATCACCACCCACCAGAACAGACTTTAACAACAGCAGCAGGAACTGTGCCACCGACCGGTTCCTTCAGGGAGGAATGGCCTGAGTGCCCATGTGGGTTTCACCACACGTGTGTGGCACCATGGGGGAATACAACCTTGGTCCTTCATAGGGAAAGTCATGCCCTTCCCTTGATCAGGGTACCCCTAGCCTTTTAACCCATACCCCAAGGCGCAGATGTGTGTGTGATATGAGCGTGTGTGTGCACGCATGCTTTGAAAAGCCCTTTTCGCTGCATGCTAAGGTCACATGTGTTCCATATCCAAGCACACTTTCAGAAGTTATTTCTGGAAAAATGTTGAATCTCATAACGGCAATAAAAGGAAAATACTGTCTCAGCCAACACAAACGTGTGTCTGGAACATGCTAAAGAATACAGGAATGTGTGTGAGTTTCAAAGACCAGCTCCAGAGCTGCTGGGCTCTGTGGAAAAGGCTGGAGGGTCTCTTCCCAGAAGGCCCTCACTTCAGTGGACCAGTCAGTGTCCCTGTCGGTGACCTTGACTACCGGCCCTGGGTTCCAGAGGCTTCCCCTGAAGGATAAGGCTGACATTATAAAGTCTGGGGAGGTGGTCTCCAGAAAAGACCTGGGCACAGGAAGGGCTTCAGCCTTGCCCCATGGTCTTCGGTTCTGTTGTCCTCGAATAGCTTGTCCTGGTCATCAGGCTGCGGGTCCTTAGTACTATGATGGCTTCCTCTCCAGGTCCCTCCCTGGATTTACAGTCTGCTAGAGAGTGGGCACAGGAACAAGCTCCACAGGTGTGGCAGCTACCTGCTGAGAGCTTCAGGTAGACAAGGCCAACTCTGCCATGGAACCAGCCCCAAAGAAAGCCACACTGCCCTGGTTCAAGGCTGCTGAGCTAGGCTATGAAACTCTTTTATGCCCACATGCAACTCCTGGTCCTTGCTGCATAAGTGAGCCTTGGCCATTGTATCTTCTCTCCCTCCCCCCTTCCCTCTTCCACCCCATCTCTCTCCACCCCCCACCGCCCCCCCTGCCCCTGCCCCCTTTCCCTCTTCCATCCCATCTCTCTCCACCCCAGCCCCCCCAACCCCCCAACCCCCCCCCCCCCCGCCCGCCACATCTCTCTCCCTGCCGTAGCTGGGCTTTCTCAGGCCTATGGTTCTGTGACTAGAAATGTTTCCCCAGGAGCCAGGATCACATCCTGGAGTGGTAGAAACGGGAGAGTATAAGGTAGGCACCACCAGGGAGGTGGATGTCACTCAACTCGGGGAAGGAGTAACATTCTACCTAAGAATCCCGTCTCCTGGGCCGGTGGGAGGGCTCAGCCAGTAGGTGCCTGCCACACAAGTCTGGTAACAGGAGTTTGATTCCCAGAACCCGTGTAAAGGTGAGAGGAGAGAATTAGCTCTGCAAAGTTGTACTCTGCATTTAACACATGTGCTGTGTCACACACGGCCCTTCTATCACATGCAGGGACACACACAATCATTAAAACAAGAATTCTCTGCTTTCTGTCTCTGGTTTCCCCGTCCATTTCCAAAGTGAGGGGGGTAAGAGAGTGATTCTCAACCCCGAGCACACTCCCTGGGCACAGCAGCAGAGTGCACCTCGCACAGTGGCAGAAACACTGGGTGATTGTTGATGGAGGCTCTGGTTTGCATTAACAGAAAGATGGCCCCAGACCCGGGGGGTTAACCCCTTCACCACCTCACCCTAACCACTCACAGCTGGCATCCTGAAGTTAACGTGTTCTGGGTCAGGTTCAACTGAGGACTGCCTGCACCCTGCCAGCTTACACTGTGCTGCTCCCCGTTTCTCTCATACATAGGTACACATAAAAGTAACATACATACATGTGCATGCTTTATATACACACACATGCATATGTATATTCTCACACGTGTCAATGCACATACACACAGCCCACATATGCCCACATATTCATGTGCATGTAGAAATTCTTAAGCACACATGCACATTTATGCTTACACATGCACATCTCACATCCATGTGCATATTAACACATGCACACATAGACACATGCTCATGTTGTCACACATTCATGCGCGCGCGCACACACACACACACACACATACACACACACACACGTGCACACATATATGTCACTCCTCTCTGGGGCCATTACAGCTGAGGTTCCAAAGAGCAAACAGAGTCGTTAGAGGGCAAGAAGGCATGGGCAGAGGGAGAGGGAAGGGAGCCTGGGGCAGGCATGAGAAGGGTTTGCTGGCTTTGGGGCCACACAGCCCACCTGGGACACGATCTTGGAGGGTCTGGTGTCCCAGAGACTCTGAGCTCACCAAAGAGGCTTGGCAAGGACCTTAGACAGCTTCAAAGTCCTGTGAGTTATGACACCACAACTTGGGCTCAGTTAGAGAGGAAGGTGAGGGCGCCGGGTCCACAAAGCCAGTGTCCTCCAAACACTGCCAGTATCTGGCTTACCAGAGTGTAAGTGTGCTGGCATAGCCAGGTCTTCCTAGGGAGAGGGGTGATGGGAGGTTTAACTCCAGAGGATGTGGGGAGCTGATGTGCACGCTGCCACAGGCTTCCAGCCAAAGTCCTTGTCACTATGCTTTGCGAGAATCACTTGGGAACCACCAAGGGCCTCAAGGAGGCCACTTTTGTGTTGACACCCATTTTGCAGATGTGGAAACTGAGGCTCACAGAGCTCAGGATACCGCCTGCGCTCTGGAATAGTCACAAGACTATAGGACATATGTGTGATTATATCCTGATGGATGCTAATGTTTGCTTCCTGTGTGAAAAGAATGACTGGAGACAAATCCGTTGACACACACAGGTATGTGCATCTACAGACAGCCTGGGGCCTGAGGACTCCTCTCCGCAGGCCAGGGTGGGCTTGCTTCTATGTGGCTCCAGGAAGGAGATGTCACCCTAGGACTCTTTCCATGCCTAGTGTCTCGGGTCTCAGAGGGTTTTTCCCTGTTTGGCCCAACAGCAGTGGCTGCTATGGCACAGTGCATGTTTCTAGCAGACTCTCTGCCCCTTGCCCAGTGCTGCCTTCACCTCTACGGTCATGGACACATCTGTGGGGTTGAGCCCGATGGAAGCACAGTAACCCAGAGTGGTTCCGATGGTCACATGACTCATGCAGTTGGAACCACTTCACTCTTACTCCTCACTTGATCCTCCTTATGTCTCTCAGTATTTTATAGAAGAGAAAGAAGCAGAGAGGGTGTGCAAATGGTTCAAGGCCACAGAGCATACAAGGGACAAACTAGGTGGGAATTCTGTAGGTCCCGTCCATCTGTCCTGTGCTCGGGGCTTGCACCTGAGCAGCATCTCATCAATATACTAGAAATACCATTCTGGATCAGTAACAGGGCTCTCTCCATCATCTCACTTTAGGCAAGCCTTGGACTGCTTGCTGTACCTGCTACACTCGGGGGCGCTCCTTCAGGAGAGTGATACGGGGTTGCCAGAACAGACCAAATGGGATGGAGAGGGAAGGCCACAGCCCCGCGTCCCTCTGCTCACGGTGTTTCTCGCCACCCATGGGTGAAAACCTGGGACAGGTCAAGTGGAGAGCTGGAGTCCACAGAGCTGGGAATCTGAGTGGTCCAGGCATGCCCGGTGTTTCCATAGAGAGGGTCAGGGTTCACCTGAGATGGGCACGTGTGAAGCCCCCACAGGCAGGCTATCCGTGATACCTCACCAGCTCTGCACCAGACATGGGGCAGTCACTGTTACTGCACTAACACACTGTGACGCGTTACCCAGGCACCATTATCGTCACTGCCTTGAGAAGGGGAACTGAGGTACAGCGATGTTAAGATGTCTACCAGCGTCCCACAGCCAGGCAATAGCTGAACTGGAGGCAAACCAGTGGGCTGGCCATACCTGCACCTGGGCTCAGTATCAAAGTAGCAAAGAGAGACACCCGAGTCACCCTGCACTGGGGACTGGGCTGTCAGCATCATTCAAAGAAAGCCGGGTTAAGAGGAAGCACAGGTCACACCCAGAAGTAGCAGAGATTAAGCTGATGCTAGTACCGCTATCACAGAGAACAAATCTCCCTGGCCTCCCAGCCCTAACAGGCATCCCTGCTTGGAGTTCAGGTCTCCTGGTGAGATGAACGGAAGGATCCTAAAGGCCCCACAGGGCCTGGGCTGCGATGACCCAGTTCTGCAGGACACCAAGCCTCCTGTTTGCAGGGGACAGAGAGGCTTCCTGGATGTGCTTGTAGTTCACCTGAGAAGACCCGGAAAACCAGATGGTGGCCTAGCTGCTGGGCCACACATAGTGGCATACAGCCCCAAACTGGGAGGCTTTGGGTCAGAGGAAGAAGACACTATCTAGTGGGCCACTCGGCCTAATGTTCCATGACAGGACCACACTGGGCCATAGGATGTGACCCCCAGTCCCTGGGGTGCATGGTGATCAGAGGATGAAATTTGGGGGTTCTGAGAGTCCAGGGACATAAGGGAGGTCATGTAGCGGCTACTGCTGTCTGTTTCACCCCACAGTGGCATGTGTTACAAATGTCTCTGCCCTTGGGGAGAGTCACTCAGCCCAGCTACAGAGAGCAAGGGTGACTGCACAGGGCAGAGCTGAGCCAGCCCAAGGCAGCTTTTGGCACCTCACAGAGCCCTCAGGTCTTTTTAAGACACTCGCCTCTGGGATAGAAAGGTGAACTTCCTGCAGAAACCACACTGGGTTGCTGTGGGATGGTCTGTATGTCAAATGTGTTGCTGATTGGTCAATAAATAAATCACTGATTGGCCAGTGGTCAGGCAGGAAGTATAGGCGGGACTAACAGAGAGGAGAATTGAGAGAACAGGAAGCTGGGTGAGGGAGACACTGCCAGCCACCACCATGACAAGCAGCATATGAAGATCCTGGTAAGCCACGAGCCATGTGGCAAGGTATAGATTTATGGAAATGGATTAATTTAAGCTGTAAGAACAGTTAGCAAGAAGCCTGCCACGGCCATACAGTTTGTAACCAATATAAGCTTACTTGGTTGGGTCTGAGCAGCTGTGGGACTGGCGGGTGACAAAGATTTGTCCTGACTGTGGGCAAGGCAGGAAAACTCTAGCTACACAGGGTATAGGGTGAGGACCTGATGTGGACAGACTGCAGCCAGCAAAGGGGACCTTGGGGAATGCTGGGGCACATGACAACAGCCCTTTTCTTCCACAGCTTTTCTTGCTGAATGTTTACAGGCCGAGTGGCTCTTGCCACAGATACAGATGGCCTAGGGCAGATCGTCTGAAGTCAGAAGGTAGACTTGGGATCAGCACATGTGACTGACTCACTGCAGAAGCCTCCTCCTGAGGTGGCAGCAGGTTGTGGTGGTTGGTGGCAGGAAGTTCATCAAGTCTGGTGACATCCTTGGGATGGGTCTTTGAAAGTACTCACTGGCTACAGGGTATACTTAGCGAAGTGAGAAGCAATGCCATCTATAACAAAAGCAGAGCTCAGTGCCTGGATCCGTCTAGAAACACTGGGAACAGGTGGGCGCAGATGGGAAACCCACTGAGAATGTGAATTTATCACTGGGATGGACTCGTGGGCACAGGCACTGTGGGAGGAGACACTGATAAGCTCAGAATCCGGGTACTTCACTGACAGGGAGACCGCAGTCCTATCAAGTCTCACGCCCAAAGCCTGCCGGGAAGCCACCAGGTACAGCAATGAGAAGTCACATGACTTCTGGTTAATTTAACTTTCTTTTTCTCCTTATTGCTCAAAATCAAACACCCCAAAAGACACCCAGATTGGCCTGAAGCCTGAACACAATCTGTGTTTAAGAAACATCTCTGAGGTATTAGAAGGCCCAGAAGATGTTCCACCATGCAGCCAGGAGGAAGCCAAGTGCTGGAAACACATGGGGATTCTGGAACCTTACAAGAGCTGGTGGGAAGATAACACGGGCTGCTGGCATAGAAGACATTCTGTGCTCCACGCAAAGGTGTGGCGTGTAGCTCAGTGGTCGAGTGCCCACATAGCATGCACAAAGAGGTAAGCTTGATGCAGCACAGGGAAGGTCACATGACTTAGCACTTCTAAGTATGTCTCTAAAGGAAAGGAAAATGCATGCCTGTACAGACATATGAAACAGAATGTCTGAAACAGCTTGATTCGCAAGAGCTGTACGGAGATGGCCAGAATGACTGGAGTGGGACGACTATGGAGTTATACAGGAATGAGGGCTGGGGACATGACTAGGTGGTAACCACGCAAGCAGAGGCACCTGAGTTCAATCTGCAGCACTCACGTAAGCGGCCAGGCACAAAGGCATAGCTAGGAGCCTAGCACTTGGAGGCAGAGGCAGGGGGATCCCTGGGTAGGCCAGCTTAGCCTACTTGGTGAGTTCCAAGAAGTGAGAGACCTTGTAGACAAAAACTAAGGAACTACACTCAAGATCAACTGTTGTCTGGATATGGGCACACATGTAAGTGTATGCCTGAACACACAGTTACAGCTACCCATTCCTCATACATACATACAAGAACATGTTAAAAACAAAAAGAGAAAAGGAAGGGAGGAGGCAGCCCCACCATGGACGGACTCTGGAGACGTGAATGAAATCTGATGCAGCTTGTGGTCCTATTTGTATAAGATGTCCAGATGAGGCAAGTCCACTAGATAGACTAGTGATCACTGGGTGCGAGGGACACAAGAGAATCTGGGGTATCTCCTAATGGCTGGCGACAACTAGCCTCTCTACGGCCACTCTGGAAATACTTGAACCACACATCCTAACTGGGTGAATCATCATCTGAAACATGAACCAGACCTAATGGACCTGCTCTAAATGTAGTTATTATAACACATGAGGACATGTGTCAGGAGCCACGTGTTTCTGGAGTATTTACATTTCTCCAAATGGCCCTTGCCTGTTGTAGGTGGCTGCATAGCCACTTCTCAAAGGTGACCTCCACCCTCAAAACACGTAAGTGTCACATGAAGCTCTGTCCCAGTGAGGCTAATGGTACAGTGGGACCATCCCTGCAGACTAAGTCTCAGAGCACAAAGGTCTCCCAGCCATCCTGTTCTCTCACTGGACAACTCTAATAGGAACCCTGTTCCTGGATGCTAGATGTTCGTTTGTCCTTTCTTTCTTTCTTTCTTTCTTTCTTTCTTTCTTTCTTTCTTTCTTTCTTTCTTTCTTTTCCTTTTCCTTCCTTTCCTTCCTTTCCTTCCTTTCCTTCCTTCCTTCCTTCCTTCCTTCCTTGTTTTTAAGGCAGAGTTTCTGTATATAACCCTGTCTTAGAACTCACTTTGTAGACCAGGCTGGCCTGGAACTCACAGAGATCCACCTGTCTCTGCCTCCCAAGTGCTGGGATTAAAGGCGTGCGCCACCACAGCCTGGCTTCTCTGATGTTCTTAAAAGTGAACTGTCCTTCATTCTAGAGTTAACAGTTAGTGGTGACACTGAGCCACCTGTTTCTGAGGGCCCCAGCAGTCCTCAGCACTTCCTCTCTCTCTTGGCTATTAGGATGGCAGTAGTAACCTTCAGTGTACTTGGCTGGTGGCTGTGGTTGTCTGGACACATATGCAGCACAGATCCAAGCAGGTTGGCACTGGAGGGAGGTTCACACCAGCCTCTCCTTTGGGAAGGGTGCCATGCCACAGGCACTTCTACAGCGGATTCTGGTACAGGTGCTTGCATAACCAACTTTCACATTACTGATCTGTACCCAGCAGTATGTGATCATGAGGAAGATAAGTGAATGTCTCCAATGTCTAGGCATCTGCCATCACAGGCAGATGAGCAGTAGTGTTAAAGGGCAATGGGTGAATCAATAGATGATGTGGTAGTGTGAATAGGTAAGGCCCCTATAGATTCCTGTGTTTGAATGCTTGGCCCATAGGGAGTGACACTATGGGAAGTGTGGCTTGTTGGAGGAAGTGTGTCACTCTAGGGGTGAGCTTTGAAGTCTCATATGCTCAAGCTATGCCCAGTGTGGTAAACAGTCTCTTCTTGCTGCCTGTGGGTCAAGATGAAGAACTCTCAGCTCCTTCTCCAGCACCATGTCTGCCTGCACCCCACCGTGCTTTCCATCTTGATGATAATGGACTGAACCTCTGAAACTGTAAGCCAACCCCAATTAAATGTTTGCCTTTAAAGAGTTGCCATGGTCATGGTGTCTCTTCATAGCACTAGAAACCCTAGGACAGGTGACCAGGAAGATCAGACAGTGCATCTTGTCTTCTAGGAAGCTCTCTGCTCCCACCTTGAGCCACAGGTGCAGGTCCCTGCAGGTGAGGCTGTCTGTCTCCTGAGTGCATGCAGATGAGTCACAGGCCTAAACTAAGTGTCCAGCAAGCAGTCATCACCTGCTGGTCCTGGTCCTGCCTTTTCTTCCTCCCTCTTCTCATGTAGCACTTCCTCCACCCCTGTGCTGCCTGGCATCTGAAGAAACACCCTTCCACTGCTCTGACAATCTGACTACAAAGGACCTCACTGAATGGCTGCCTCCACTCACACAGGCCTCAGCCAGAGTCTGATTGCTGACAGAGACTCTAACAAGAAAGCTCCCGAGTGGGAATCCAGAACAAAACAACAAAGGAAAATCCACTACCGCAGGGTTGTGTAGCTGGATGGCTGCTTCTGGCTGGGTCCTAGACCCTGAAGAGTGGAGGAAGCATAGGACAGGGCTGGGGACTCTGAGTGAGGTACCCTTAGATGCTGGCCTGGGTCCGGACTGTGCCAGGGGCTCTACACTGGGTCTTGTGGTTCCTGTATCTTCTGCCAGTGTATTGTTCTTTTGGGGTTTAGAGACCTTTTCCACAATGGTCCTTAGTAAGCTTCATTTGAAATGCTGGTTGCTGCTGCTGGGACCACAGATATCCTGACCTGTACCCCTTTATCACCTCACCTGGCTATGCTGAATCTGAGTGCTTCCTGGTATAGCTCATCAACTGGTCAGAACTTCAGGAATGGACAGGATATGTCCAGTATTGGCTAGGACTTCCCACCAAGAACCCAGGTTTAGGCCTGGAAGAGACAGGAAAGACAATCCATGAAGGATTAGAGTCTATATGGGTGGCCACCTCCCCAAGCTCTCCTCTAGCTTTGGAGCTATGGCTGGGAATGAAATCTCAGGGGGTGATGGGGGTATTCTAGGCCACTTCCTACTGTCCACAGAAAAGCCCAGAGCCCTGTTGGATACCTGAAGGGAGGGAAGGGACAGCATGTTTTGTTGGGTGTCACTGGGTCAGCTCGTAGGGAGCCTCACCCACACCACCATGTATGCACAGGGGCTGGTACGGCTGTGTTGAGAGTTAGAGGCTCTGTGTCACACCCTTTACCTCAAGTGCGGGTCCCAGCTGGTGGCTCTGCAGTACTGAGATGGTATAAAAGGTTTCTTTGTTTCCTACCAATGGGCAAGACTCCATCCCGGACCACAGGCTCTGTTTCAGCTACTGAGATGATCTGTCAAGGGAATGTTTCCACAGGAAATCGCTTCTCTCCACCCCCACCATGCCTCAAGCAGCATGTGTACATGTGGCCATGGCTACCTGGGTGGGAGTCTCAGGCAGAGCTCCTGCACTTCCTAGGTCAAAAACAGTATGGAGAAACTCAGCAAGGGACATGTCATATCACAAGTGGCTACCATCCCTGATGGACATCGTCAAGTATCAGCAAAGATATAGAGACTTAGCCGGGCAGTGGTGGTGCACGCCTTTAATCCCAGCACTCGGGAAGGCAGAGCCAGACGATCTCTGTGAGTTCCAGGCTAGCCTGGTCTACAGAGCTAGTCCAGGACAGGCTCCAAAGCTACAGTGAAACCCTGTCTCAAAACAAACAAACAAAAAAAAAGATATAGAGACTGTAGCCCTCACTGGAAGAGAATCAAATGCCAGATACCATGGAACACAGCCTGAAAATCCCCTGAAAAACTAAACCCAAAGTTGGTATGAGATCCATTGCCAAGGATGTGCCCAGCAGAAATGCAGACATCTGGCCCCACAGCAGCTTTGACAAGGTGGACACAATAACACAGTTCACATTTGCCTCAGTGACAACAGCTTGAATGTCCTTTGATGGATGAATGGAAAATGGCACATAGCCTGTCCATGCTACAGAATACTATTTGACCCCCAACAAGGCACCTAGCAGATTCAGTGGCCAAATTTGGAAGCACCATGCCAACCAAGTAAAGAGGGTTTAGTCACAGAGGCTGCCACAGTAGGGCTCCTCCTATATGAAGTATCAAGCCTTGGCCAATCCAGGGATAGAGAATAATAAACATTTCCAGGGGCTGGAGGAGGCAGGGAGAGTGACTGCCCTTGGGTGTGGGGGTCCCTTGTGGGGGGCAGTGGATGTCTGACTTTAGATGATGTTGATACTTCAACATTATGACTCAAAGCCACCATGAACAAGTCTTGTTCATGGAATGTGAATTGTGCCTCAATAAAGCCAATACACACACATGCTTACATACGTTTTTGTTTATATCTACACTCTTGATGTTTTAGGGCAGTCTCTCATTGGCCTGGGACTTGTCAATCATTTGGGTTGGCTAGCCAATGAGCTCCTGGATCTTCCTGGCTCAGCCTCCCCAGCACTGGGACTGCAGCAGGTGCCACCACTGCACCTGGCTTTTTTTTTCTTTAAAGATTTATTTATTTATTATGTATACAGTGTTCTGCCTGCATGTATCCCTGCAGGCCAGAAGAGGGCACTAGATCTCATTACGGATGGTTGTGAGCCACCATGTGGTTGCTGGGAACTGAACTCAGGACCTCTGGAAGAGCAGTCAATGCTCTTAACCCTGAGCCATCTCTCCAGCCCCCTCCCCCAACACACACACACCTGGCTTTTATATGTGGGTTCTGCAGGGTCAAACTCAGGTCCCTATACTGGTGTAGCAAACACTTACATCTGAGCTATAACTGAAGCCCCAATCTACAGACTTTTATATATAAATTAACCTACTCATTTATTTTTATCTATGACTCCCAAATAATGCCCAAAGTGCCAGTTATGTGCTGGTTAGATCCAGTGCCTTTAAAGAGTTGCACATGTGAGCAAGGCTATGTATTGACTAATTGATGGCAATGTTGCAGCCAGAATCCTGTAGGAACCTAACCCCATCTTTCTCCTAGGGACTGGTGGTTCAAGACTGTAGCCAAAATGGAAAGAGATGGAATAGACAGGAGGGGACAGAGCCATTCGGTGTTGCTGGAGCCATCTGTGGCCTCTGTACCTAGTGTATTGCTAGTGCGCTCCCTCCAGAGCCTTGAAGGGGAGGGAGTCTCAGGCATTTCCAAGGATCCCATGGCCTGGCATGACTCTTCAAGTGCAGAGCATGTGGGGGAACAGATGTTGGTCACTAGGGCCAACTTATCACAATGGATTTGCTTGGGAATAGCCAACAACCTTCAGGCAAAGCATAGAGGCCCTATGTCAGGCCATCTTCCTATGTGGCCTTTTGGTTGTAAAACATGGTCT